>NC_072781.1:20055009-20130415 GCF_022539595.1 Amphiprion ocellaris | reverse complement strand
AAACATCATTTGCCTTCATATTTATCACATTTCAAGTCATTCTGAAGAAGAAATTTGTGTTTCAACATGAAGTTCACGTGACTGCAGCCTTCATGATTTTTCTGTACTTAAAATGCTGGTCTTGAGCTGAAATGCACACTTTGGTAAAATATGTTGTCCCCGCAATTCCGTCAAAAGAAACCAACGTAAACATCATTTGACTTCAAATTTATCACATTTCAAGTCGTTCTGAGAAAGAAATTTTAAAACATGAAGTTCACGTCACTGCAGCCTTCATGATTTTTATGCGGTTAAAATGCTGTTCTTGAGCTGAAATGCACAATTTGGTAAAATATTGTAGCAGGATAGTCCTTCCCAAGGTCTGTGTCTGTGTTCTTCTGGGCTGCACGGGGCCATAAACCAATCGGGGCACGCCCACCAGCTATAAAAGCTGGGGAGCGGCCCCCTATACGTTCTCGCTCTCTCTCTCTCGCTGAGGCTGAAGCCACGCCCTATTCCGGTTGCTCGCCCTGGTTTGTTACCGGTGTTTAGAACTTTCGGCGTGTTATCGTGATTGGCGTCGGGTAGCTACGTTTAGTGTTACCAACGGAAGCTACAGCGGCTGGAGCGGCTCCTGACGTGCTCTCCCTTGTGTGTATGTGTGTGTGTGCCACGCAGCTGCCCAGAGTGGCAGCGTCAAGGACCCGCTGCTGTTTTGCCTTGCTGTTGTTTTGCTCCACTTTGGCCATGTATCTGTGATGGGCTTGCTATACGGCTAACTGCAGCTAGCCTCCGTTATTTCTCTGCCTCATCGGCCTGGTCTGCTTCCCCTCGGCGTCGGCCGGGTTAGACCAGGTAGCTTGGGAGTTGGATTTCCTTTGGAATTGAATATTTATCTTCCTGTTTTTAACATTCGTACGCTTTGTGTTTTTATTTGTGTCCACAGCTTTATGGGTGGATATTATTTGGGGTTTAGTTTCTTTTTGTTTGGCCTTATGGCCTATATTGGTTTGATTAATTAAGATCAATTTTCTATTTTATTTGTTATTTGGTTAGCTGTGTCTAAAGGATTGGTTTAGTTTCTTTTTTTACTTTGAACTTTAAATGTCCGTGATTCTTGGTATATTTTTGGTATTTTGTATTCTGGGTTTAAATGTTTCTTTTGTGATGTTTAGTTTATAGGATTTTTGTTCTTGTTTATAGTTTAATTTCTTACTTTGTTTATTGTTTATTTTGTGTTCCCACTAATCCCCCTTTTGTTTGGTTTCAGAGGCTGAGCACCTGTGGCAGGGAACGTGGTGTCGTCGGTGGTGGTATCCCTCCCCGTGTGATGTGTGAACCCTGGGTATTTTTCATTTAATCCATCACGTGTGTGTGTGTGTGCGATTTTATTCACCTGGTGACCTCTCCCTGGGCCCTGTTCCTCCCCTCCGGTGATACATCCTGCCACATGGTAAGCAACAGCCTCTGCCCCTTTGCACCTCCCTCCCTTTGTTTTATCTAGTTGTTTTAATTGATTTTAACTTGATTGTCAATAAAATTTGATTACTTAATTGAGCGACCACGTCTCTTGCCTGGTGGTATACGGACCTGTGTGCCTCAGATAAATTATTAAGAGGCAGAACTGTCCTTGGGGGTGTCCCCCCCCAAGGTGGCGTTGTCGAGCTTAGCTTAAGAGCTACTGGGCAATTTGACCCTGGCCCTAGCTCTAAACGCTCCCCGTATTCTGCAGCCCTCCTAGCTTGCTGCTACTACACTCGCCACAATCTGGCGTTGTCGGCAGTATTATTACCACTTGATAGCAGAGACGTGTGTTCTTTTATTTCCCAACCTGCTAATGGTATCACTGGGACATGTTGTATATGTATAGATTGTATATGTATGCCCTTGTGTTCTGAGGCAAAACAGCAGCGGTGTCTGATTTATTTATTTATTTTTTGTTCTGTACCCGCATCACACCTTGGTAGGGGTTAATTTGTTTTTTTTTGCTGCTCTCCCACTGCTAGCTAAGCTAGTTTTACTGCCAGTTTCCCCTCAGTGATTAACATCTAGTCATGGCTGAGGAAATACAAGAATTAAGGAATTTAGTGGCCCAGTTAAGGGCAGAGAACGAAAGACTGCGCCAGGACCAGGCTGCAGCCACGCCCGGCCCTAGCACCATGCCTTCAGCTTCGGGGCCTCCTATCGCTATTTCCTCTGCTAGTGCTCCCTTGACAGAGAGACTGGTATTTATTCCAAGAGACCGAAAATGTCCCATGTTTAGGGGAAGGTCAGGCATAGGGTTGGCAGAATGGATTGAAGAAGTGCAGGCTTGTATGAGGGCACGCCACTTATCAGTAGCTGATCAGGCATTTTTTCTCTTTGACCACTTCATGATTTTTGTGCGCTTACAATGCTGTTCTTGAGCTGAAATGCACACTTTGGTAAAATATGTTGTCCCCGCAATTCCTTCAATCCAAACCAAATTAAACGTCATTTGCCTTCATGTTTATCGAATTTCAAATCGTTCTAAGAAATTTGTTTGAAAACATGTTCACGTCACTGCAGCTGTCATGATTTTTGTGCGTTTAAAATGCTGTTCTTGAGCTGAAATGCACACTTTGGTAAAATATGTTGTCTCGGCAATTCCTTCAACTCATATCAATTTAAACATCATTTGCCTTCATATTTATCACATTTCAAGTCATTCTGAAGAAGAAATTTGTGTTTCAACATGAAGTTCACGTGACTGCAGCCTTCATGATTTTTCTGTACTTAAAATGCTGGTCTTGAGCTGAAATGCACACTTTGGTAAAATATGTTGTCCCCGCAATTCCGTCAAAAGAAACCAACGTAAACATCATTTGACTTCAAATTTATCACATTTCAAGTCGTTCTGAGAAAGAAATTTGTGTTTCAACATGAAGTTCACATCACTGCAGCCTTCATGATTTTTATGCGGTTAAAATGCTGTTCTTGAGCTGAAATGCACACTTTGGTAAAATATGTTGTTCCCGCAATTCCTTCAATCCAAACCAAATTAAACGTCATTTTGCCTTCATGTTTGTCGAATTCCAAATCGTTCTGAGAAAGAAATTTGTTTGAAAACATGAAGTTCACGTCACTCCAGCCTTCATGATTTTTATGTGCTTAAAATGCTGTTCTTGAGCTGAAATGCACACTTTGGTAAAATATGTTGTCCCCGCAATTCCTTCAATTTATATCAACTTAAACATCATTTGCCTTCATATTTATCATATTTCAAGTCATTCTGAACAAGAAATTTGTTTGAAAACATGAAGTTCACGTTACTGCAGCCTTCATGATTTTTATACGCTTCAAATGCTGTTCCTGAGCTGAAATGCACACTTTAGTAAAATATGTTGTCCTCGCAATTATTATTCAAAATGCAAATCTTCTGGCTTTAAGAAACATTAAAAAAGAGAAAGAAAATGTTCTAGTCAGGAACAATTGCTTCTTTTTTTGGATCAAGCAGAGGAAAAAAATTGGACTAACTCAATTCTGAGGAAACTATTGGATGTCTGACAGCAAGTGGATTTTTTTTTAACCATACATACACTGTTAACACAGGTTTTCTTTTGTCACCCGACAACGTATGAGAGTCAAAATGAGGATGCTTCATAAAACACATAAAAACTCAATGTTTTTGTCAAGGAATAGTAAAGTAGAAATGCAATTTTTTTAAAAAGTAGTCCCTTTATTCATTTACAGGATATATCGGCAAGGGGTCATGAAAAGCCGCACCTACAAACATCTGAGAAACACTAGAATCGAAACTCCAGTTAAACTTGAACACTGTTCAGAGCAGAGGAGGGCTATGCACCTATTCTAATAACATCCATCCATCCATTCATCCATTATCTATTTACCACTTAATCCTCATAAGGTTTAAGTGGTAAATAGTACTACTATCAGCAAGTAGCATGACTTCCTCTAATGCTGAGAATGCTGGATTGTTGGCTAACTGGGTATTTATGGTGTTTGTTCAGTGATGTGCCAATGGTTGCTTTACATATCCAGTGTATTTATATCACCAGACAGCTAGTTAGACAAATTACCACAGTTTGGGAACCTTACTGCCTTGACCTTCAATTACAAAAACAATGGTGCAGTGTTTTTGTGTGGAGTTTAACAGTAGTGAATGAGATAACTTGATAAAATTACACTGTTTTGGACAAACGTATTCACAAAGACAGATTTGGTTGGTTTCCTCCCAACTAAACATTGTTGCATGTTGAATCAGACACTGTAATTCTGTGCAAGAACCTTTAAATACATCTCCTCTCTAGAAAACTGTCACAGCTTGTTTATTTAAATTTGTAGAAGAGTTTTATTAACAAAAATACGACATACAAACAGTGACAAATTCATCAAAAGGTCAGGGATATCAATAAACAGCATGTAGGTGAAAATACAAATGTAAGGTATTTAGTGGAGTTAGAGTCCTGACAAAAAAACAGAAATAAGCAGTATGCCAACTAAACTCTGGATGAGCTTTTCTTCTGGCGTAAAGGAGACTGCACATTCCACTGCCTTGGTCCTGGAGCTCTGAAACACAACACAGCTAAAGTTTAAACTAAATTTTTTTACACAGAAAGCTTCTCTTTAGCACACACTATACATGGAATATGTATATAAATGTGTATGCAAACAGGATACACATGCTACAGGGAAAAAAAAGCTGTGATCTCCTTTAACTGCTTTATTAACTGCACGGACTTTGTGAAACAGATGACAACAGTAGTGCACTTACTGCTGTTCTTTGGATTTCACATGAAGAACACTGACCTCCTCAACAAGACCTGCGAGGACACAGTACACACCATTAAACCGTAAGCCTAAACTTCAAACCACATAGTACCAAATGAAACTTGAAGCCTGTGTACCTCACACCTTGATTGTTTCAAGTTGTGGAAGAATTTGAGGGTAATTTATAACATGAAAGGAGGTTCTTATTCTCCCGAGTACCATATTATTGAGACTGAAAATGAAGTCAGAGAAACTTACTTGTTCCACCATGGTCACTGAAAATGGCACTGACTTCAAAGGTTAAGTTGACATTGACACCTACGTCACAGGAAGGAGCACACATATAGTTGAGGATTTAGGATGAGTGTTTAGGGATGGGAAATAAGGTGAAATCACAATAATGGCAAATCTGCACCAATGATGAAATACAGATTTGACTGAACGATTAAGTCAGGTAAAGGAAGAGAAGTTGCATCATATTTGCTTAGATGAAACAAATGTACTTGAATGAGAAAATCATCCAGACACTGAGAATATCATTGCGTTCAGAAGAGTAAGTGAAGTACTTCGTCAAAGAAATGTGTGAAAATTGGTACTAGATAGACTCAATTCAAAAACCATCTGGTTGCTAGTGGTCCGGCGCCTTTGGTGCATGAATACACGCTGATTTTGTGGACAGCAGTATGCAATGAATATCAAGTGTGTAATGAGGATGTGTTGGAGGTTTAGACAGCACTGTGGGCTTTTACCTTTTGGTGTGCTGATGGCTCTGTCATTCACAACTCCTCTAGGTACCACTGAAACAAAGTCAAAAAAATATGTACACAGTCAGGCTGTTGTCACTCCATTTAACACTGATGTTGAGTACAAACATTTCCAGTTGTCAGACTTGACATTTAACATTTATTCTCTTTTAGCTGTATTAGGCTTACGATCAAACTATAACAGTTAAGAATTGTATTACAATGTATGCTACTGTTCAAAAGTTTGGGGTCACCCAGACAATTTCATGTTTTCCATGAAAACTCACACTTTTATTCATGTGCTAACATAATTTCACAAGGGTTTTCTAATCATCAATTAGCCTTTTCAACACCATTAGCCAACAATGTAGCATTAGAAGACAGGAGTGATGGTTGCTGGAAATGGGCGTCTGTACCTCTATGTAGATATTCCATTAAAAATCAGCTGTTTCCAGCTAGAATAGTCATTTATCCAGGGTTCCCACTCTTTCCTTGAAATTATTTTCCAGGACTTTTCCAGGGCATTTTCAGCCGGTACAGACACATGTTATCACGTCATACACTAATACATTCCCATCCCCCTCATTCTTTGGAAGTGTTCTTTACTACAGTTGTAACTTGCATTTACCCAGTTTGTTTCTATATTTATTACTCAGACATTTGATGTGCAGTCTATGGCTATAATTTATCAATGAAAAATAATTATGACAAATGTATCATAGAATAATGCAAACACACCCACAGATTACAGTCTAGCACTTCACTAACATGACAAACTGGAGTTACAGTGTTCAATTGGGTAATTCCTAACTCAACTTTCTCTTCTCTCTTACTTTCTCTGGAGCAATTCATTTAAAAATATTTGTATATTTTCAATAAATCACTGAAAAACAATTTCCTTTGTTTCATATCAGTTTACTGCACAACTCATTGTTTATGCATCTGGCACCTGCATTTCTCTAACATAATTAAAATCAAAATCACTGCCAAAATACCCAAGCAAATCATAAACTGTCATAAATATAACAAAAACATCAAAATAAAATTTTATCCTGGAGTGCAATAAGGTCAATATAAAACACAGCAATGTCATTCTAATAAAAATGCTCCTCAAAAAATTTGCTCAGTTATTTTAGTTTCTTGACACTCTCCTGCAGGCTTTCCAGTGTTTTTGCTAGAGCATCCAGCTCTTCCTTTTTCTCTGCCACACTTCTCCAATGCGCATTTGATTTAGTCAGCAATGTGAAGTCCTGTTTTTTTTGTGCATTCACTGCCATTTTGTAGTAAGAGGACAACACACATTTGAAACTGTCTATTACTGCCCATTTTGTTGTTTAATCAACCTGTCAAGCCCATTGAATTGCATTTGATTTGTTTAAAAGTTACAAAATAAAGTCAAATTAACTGATTGATAGCTGTAATGCTAATTTAGCCATGTTAAATCACATTCATTTATGCTAACAACAGTGGAAATAAGAAATGCAGGGGTCAGGGATGAAGCAGCAATTTTAAAACCGAAGGTGTTCTAAGATGCCACCCTGCCCATCCCCCGCCACTGCTGCCGCCACCACCGCTTTAGTATTAAACCAGTTCGAATCAAACTACGCACTATTTCCCTATTTATGTATTTTCATTCCATTTGAACGGCATGAAATGCTTCTTTGGCCAAAAGATGTGTATATGTATGTAAATTACATGAAGATAATGTTCTTTTCCTCAACCTCCTAAGCCCATATGGAGCCTAATATGGCTCTGCTGGCCTACTGAAGAATTTAATGCAAAAATATGGACATAAATGCCACAATGTGCTCCAACTGTAAGAAAATGTGCCCAGAAAATGACAGAACGAAGCCAAAATGTGCCCTTAATACAACAAAATGTATCTTAACATGCCCAGGAAATTCCAAAATGAACCTGAAAAATACCAAAATGTGCTCTTGGTATGCCAATATATACCTGAAATGTTCAAAAATGTGATCAGATTATAAAAAAAAATTTTACCCCATAATATGCCAAAATATGTCCCCCAGTGTTCCAAAAGATAACCCTAAATATGCCATATCCAGAATATGCCCAAATATAGCTTCATTTGCTGATCCGGGTTTAAGAGGGTAAAGTTTGGTTCAGTGAGGAAAAAATGTGCACAATAACATGTAAACAGTAGCCAGGACAATTCACCCTCGGGTTCATCTGGTCCCGGTCTCCCCTAGTTCCAACGTTTATGACCTTCTTTATTGAGAACCTTTGCCCTCTGATATTCTGTGTAAGTGGTTGCAGGCCGACATGTTGATGGTTTACTCTGTAGTAATTGGATATATTTGCTTATTAGCGTGTACACGCTAAATTCACGTTCCATGTCTGCAACTCACCCACTGAGACGTAGGAGGTGTAGTATGCGATGTCACCGTGATGTCACCATCATATGGAGGCGGACAGTCCGCTACAGAGACGTCATGTATCTGTTTTGACTGGCGTCATTGACTGAAAGTTTGATTCCAGACATGAAGCGCTCAGCTGCACCTCAACTGTTGTGGGAAGATGTAGTTTATGCGGACACCACCACACGTGTCTGTAGTAAGGGTGTAGTAAGTAAATGATGTTTAAGTAAAAGCGCGGGTTTCGCAACACCCACACCCCCCCGGGGTGCTACGCCCATGCTAGCGGTTCAAATGAACATGTCATAGTTACAGTCTTCTCATTGTAAAGGTGCCCCTCTTCGCTGTGGTCTCTGTGCGCATCTCACTCTGTTGAAAACTACTTTTATTGGAAATTAACGAGATTAAGTCGACGTGAAAAGTTGTTAATCTCTCTAATTTCTTCTCTCCATCTATCTGTGCACATAGTAATACAACAGAATTCCTAATGTTGTTTTCATTCACATACTTTTGTCAGACAATAAAACAAGTGTGAAATACTGAGTGAAACGTGGCCCATTAAGATTACCTGTTAAACTCCCGCTGTGCTGAAATCAGAGCTGTGTTGCATCTCGTAGCGCACAGCCAACTCAGTAACCGACACGCCCAGTAGAACTCTCCTCTGCCTGTCACTCAACGGAGGACAGAGAGGAGCCTGTGGCCGCCCACGGTAGAGAAAACCCTCACACTCGTGACACTAGCGACACTTTTCAACTTACAGTCACTAGTTTTGTCTCGAGGCAATAAGTCCTTAACGGGGTCTGAAAAGTCGCTAAATGTGGCGACAAAGTCAATTGGAAGAACTGGGTTGCAGAACTGCTCGAAGTAGAAATGCAAATTTGATTGGATGGTAGCATCACATGGGGCGCTGCGCCGGCTAGAAGCAGAGAAGCGCTATGCCTCAATGTTGCCCAGAAGACAACAGCGCATAACTTTTAACCCGTTTGCATTGGCAGGCGGAGGATAAATATCTTTCCAGGATAAGTTAACCGTTTCCAGGACATTTGACCTTTTTTCTCATTTTCCATATGTTTTCCATGACTGGAAAATTGGTCAATCATTTTTCCAGGTTTTCCAGGACACATGGCAATCCTGTTTATCACATGAACAGTGTCTAGACTGTATGTCTGATTAATTTAATGTCATCTTCACTGAAAAAAAAGCTTTTCTTTCAAAAATAAGGACATTTCTTAGTGACCCTAAACTTTTCAACAGTAGGATACATACTACTGAACAACAGGTAGTGATTTATCTAATAACTATACAAAATTACGTTCTAAACATTTTTCGTATCGCCAATATCCTCATTTTTTCATTTACTTTTCGACCTGCTATACTCAGTGGAAGTTCAGGTAACTTTCCTTAGACATACTAAATAGTAGTTTAATCCTCCAGTCTGTCATACCTGTTCCTTCCAGCATGACTGATTTAGACTGGACATGATCCTCTTGTCTTGATCTGTGTGCACGGCTGATAGAACACAAACACACAGTATAAGCACACACATAAAACATTTTTTAATCCAAGCTGGGAACAAGGTTTAAAAAAAAAAAAGATTTTCACCGCAGAGTGGTTCAGTCTGCAATATGTAGTCATTACTGGTCACATGAAGTCCTTTTTTTTTTTGTAAGTCACTCAGACTTAAGAAAACAAGGGAAAACACAAAGTGGTATGAGATCCTCTTGTTAATGGAAACGTACCTGTCAGTGTGTGCCAGTCTGGCAGACTCTCGGTTCGAACGAGGTGGCTGCGGTGTGGCAAAAACAAAAGGAAGGAGGGGCCCGGGCCTGGTAGGAGCACCCTGAACTGAAACCTGAAGAGAGAGCAGAATCACAGAGATACCTTTAATAGCAACTAAAAGACACTAGAATAAGAAAATAACTTAAATATAACAGCTTCTAAAAATAATCTGTTATTCTTAAACATGACAAGATAATGCTGACAAAAACGAAAAACAAAACAATAGTAGTGGTAATATTATGTTGAAATGTGTCTATGTTCTAACCCAGTTTGAACTGGAAATAGCTATTTTGACCTAGATAATGAAATGACACAATGAAAGCATCTGTGGACTGGTCAGTGGCCCTCACATTGATACACATTAGGTAAAGCCTATTATTTCAGCTGTATTCCTTTTTTTAATTAAATTGTACTCATGCAGGCAAACCTGTTTAAAATTACTTATCATAAAGAGTTATACAGATGGTAAAATACTATTGGTTGTTTTTTAGTTTCATATTGATGCTTTTTGGATGTGGTGTGTTCTGACCTGTGCAGAGGGCGTCTTGGTCTTTTCTGTCAGGCTGCAGTTGTCCATCTGTTTCTGCATTTCTCTTTCTCTCTCTGATGTCCTCAGAGCAAACTCCACTTCAGCTGCCAGCTGCTCATCTCCAGAGAAGAACTCCTTCACCTCGTTACGGTAGTCTTGCATTTTCACCTGAAGGAAGAGCCATGTCATTGCCATACATTTCCATGTAGAGACACACAAAAGCTCCTAACCTCAGGGCCATGCATAGCATTTTCAGAATATTTCTGATTCCTCTTTTATAATGAGTCCACATCCCTCAACCAGTCTGATCTAGTTGTTTTAAAAGTGATTCACCGGTTGTTTGTTACGAAATAGATGAATGGAAACATGTACATGCTGTTCACAAGTTTCCACTTCATTAACCCAACAGTTAAGTAGAGAGCATCCACATATCTATGCTGGTCTCACCTGGAGGTAGGCCATGAGGTCTCTGAGGACAGGAGAACGCTTTTCCTCCAGTAGGTTCTTCAGGCTGATGATTAGAGGAACAGTGTTGTCTATGAAGGCCTTCTTCTGGACCTGTGGATAAAAGCAGGGGGCTGAGAGGAGCTCCCCTGAACGTTCCCCAGAATCTTCTACGGGAAGATAACACCTGGTACCTGACTCACCTCTTCGTAGAACCATACATTACATACAATACAATACAATAATGATGAGTAGGGATCGAAATGTGGAAGTCTGTAATTATTATATTACAATTACTAATTCTTTCTGTGTTAAGAGGACAGACCAGTCTTGGAGGTGCTAATGGTAGCTTGGCACAGAGGTTTGAGGTAAAGGGAGGTGTTACCGATGCCAAAACAAAATAAATGTTACTTAGTGCTGGGCGATAGGGAAAAAAATCATATATCACGATATGGATTATTTTATATCACGATAACGATATATATGACGATATACCACAACAAAGTATGTTTTCAGTTATTCTCTGAAAAGTTTGACAAAAATTTCATTGCTTACTTTTCTCCATGAAACTTCAACCTGTTGCTAGGGCTGGACCCGAATATTCGGTCCCCATGGTGGTATGCCGATATTAATTTTGAGATCCGAATATTCGCCCCCCCATCCCCCACCCCCACCCCCCGTCGGGCATGACGAACCGAGCCGAAAATTTGGCTCTTTCCTCCGTTAGCTCACCGCCTCTGACCTCACGGACCGAACCGAATATTCGGGTCGTTCTTCCGTCCGTCCGTCAACACCCCCCCACCCCCCGGACGTTAAGGTGGGGACCGAATATCCAGAGCCCAGAAACTGCTATTCGGGCCAGCCCTACCTGTTGCGCGTCCATCGCTCAGCACTCATGAGTTAAGTAACATAAAGCATGTCGCAAACCCGCGTGAGAATCAAAGAACGTAAAGCAGCGTCATGTCGCAAAAACCACAAGACGGAGATTCTTTGCGAAAAATCTCTTATTCTTCTTTATTTTCACTTATATAAACTTGGAGTATGCATAGTGACAAGAAAACACTAATACAATCGTCGCAGGCTATTTAATGATATATTTGCTGTAATAATTGATAAAATTAGGTTAGAAACGATAGAAACGATAGAAGAGAAATGGCACGATAGACACTTTTCTATCGTTCTCACGATATGTATCGTCATATCGCCCAGCAATAATGTTACTATTTCAAAAGTCGTCTTATTTACATGTTGTAGGACCTTAGCGGGCACACCAATGACATCTACATAGGAATGTGAACTGTGCAAATGAGATCAGGAGTTCGCTAAGCCAAGCTAGCTGCTGCCCTCTAAATTCCAAGCTGCCTGCTTATGAACCCACAATGTGCAGAACTCTGTTTTTGCATATGTACAATACAAAAGTTGTTTCATGTACACTACCGTTCAAAAGTTTGGGGTCACCCACACAATTTCATGTTTTCCACGTAAACTTATACTTTTATTCATGTGCTAACATAATTGCACAAGGGTTTTTTAATCATCAAAAAGTCTTTCAACACCATTAGCTAACACAATGTACCATTAGAACACAGGAGTGGTGGTTGCTGGAAATGGGCCTCTGTACTCCTGTGTAGATATTCCATTAAAAATCAGCCGTTTCCAGTAGAGGTCGACCGATATGGGATTTTCAAAGGCCGATACCAATACCGATTTTTTAAAAAATTTTCAGCCGATGGCCGATATCTAAAGCCGATTGTAGAAGCCGATTTTTAAGGCCGATATCCTTTTTTTTTTTTTTTAAAGCACATTACATCGATTATAAAAGGCAATTTAAACACTAAAAGTATATACATGTATATATTACAAATTAAATACACTAGTAGAACATTTATTGAACACAAAAAGTGAAAAAGTACAATAACATAAAAAAATACTTAAAGTTTACAAAAAATACAATTTAAAAAGTAACCTGAAAGTGCAATTGCTTGTTCAAGTATAAAAGATAAACATGATCACAAAATAAAAACTGTAACAAATGTCAAGTCAGGCCACCATCGCAATCGACGGGGGGGGGGGCTAAAAAGGCTAAATCAACATTGCATTTTCTCTCTTACCAACAAACAAATCTCTTACCTGTTTTTTTATTTGTTTTTTTTTTTACCAAATAAGCAGGTGTGGAGCGAGGCTTGTTGTTGCCTGGCTCACTCGCTCTGCTCATGCTCCGCTCTCTGAGTGCCGGGGGTCCTTCTAAGGGAAAAGCGGTCGCGGCAGCTGCCCGTATGGGTGCCTGATCACAAATCGGCTTTTTATTTGCAAATATTGGCCGATGGCCGATATTGAAAAAGTCCATATATCGGCCCAAAATATCGGCCGGCCGATATATCGGCCGGCCGATATATCGGTCGACCTCTAGTTTCCAGCTACAATAGTCATTTATCACATTAACAATGTCTAGACTCTATTCAAAAATAGGGACATTTCTATGTGACCCCAAACTTTTAAACGGTAGTGGAAGTGTGGGGTATTTTAAAGTTGTGGCCATATTTGACAGAGCGAAACCAAAAATCTAATGCACTGTAATAGTAATGAGCAATGTAACACTTCACTTCTACCAATTAGTAATTAGTGGAGTTTTCAAGGAATGTGGCCAGACTTGCTTACCTGTGACACCACCTTCTTCTGTGCAGCCTGCAGGACCGCCTTAGTCATGGTGGCCATGTTCTCCTCCTCGGGCTCCTCCCCAGCTGGAGTTAATATGGCCTGCACGTTCATCTCCTTTAGACTCAAGATGCTGAAGGTCTCTGACAAAATTTCCGCACCATCTGCATCCAGCGGCAGCTCCTCATCTGCAAAGCATGCTGTGATAGGAAAAGTTATAACAGTGAGTGAGAGTCACAAAGAGTTTTTCTTCAGGCTAATACAGATCTAGGCCCAAATTGGAGTTTACTGACAGTCCAGAATTCACTAAGAAAATGTGTTAAGATGCCCCAACATGTTCACAGTTCATACATCATCCATAGAATAAACTTATTCTTCAAAACCAGACAGAGGTAGAAGAAGGATTCTATTCTTTCCAGCTTTGGCTTTGCTTCTGAGTCCATGCATTTGCTTACCTAAGATGGTCTGGTTGATCTTGTTGGCGATGTTGAAGCGCTGGGCATCTGTAAAGTGCTCCAAAAGGAAGTGGTAGATTCGAAAGCGTTTCTCGCGATGCTGAGCTCCTTTCAGAGAGAACTGAACCTTTTCTCTGTGCAAATTTTAAAGGTAAGTAATCAACGACTCAAAAATAATTAAATTAATTCACAAAAAAGTCCTTGCATGTAGTGTAACAAGACACACTGTACTGTTTTGTCTTGCTAATGTGGACTACAACTGCTTCATACCTCTCAGTTTGAGGGAACTTGTTGTAGGAATTGTGTTTGTTGTAAGAGTTGAAGTGGAAGACGCACTCAATGAAGTGCTGACTGAACATTTCTGGGGTCTTCTTCAGCAGCAGGTGTAGTAGGCAGTATTCACACAGACTGGCAAAAAAAAACAAGAAGGGCTTACATTAACAACATGCACTATGACGTTGTCACTATGCTCAGTGAGCACTTTATTAGAGCAGCATATTAATCCTGGCAGAGGCTTCCCTTTGCTTTGAAACAGCCTCAGTTTTTGGTGTTATGGTTTTTACAAGATGATGGAAACCTTCCTCTGAGATTCCGCTCCTAGTTAAAATAATTTATCACTTCATTTTTGCAGATTTATCAGCCCTTCAGGCTGCCATATCCCAAAGGTGTTCCACTGGATTCATATGGGGTGACTGGGGAGGCCATTGAACTGACTGTGATGTTCATTAAACCAGTTTGAGATGAGTTTTGTTTTGTGACATGGCGCATTATCCTGTTGGAAGCAGCCAATAGAAGATGGCACACTGTGGCAACAAAAGGACAAACACGGCTGTAAACAAGACTCAGATAGGGTGTTGCATTGAAACGATAACGGATTGGCTTTAAGGGAAACAAATGAAAACATTTCCCACACCATTATACCACTGCATGCATAAGGCATATTGGATCCACGCTGATGCCAAATTCCGAGCCTACAATCTAAAGGTACTCCAATTAAAAATATTGGTGAGTGTATAATTGTTGTCTTGAATGTCAAAAAATATATAAAAATATTTTGGCATATAATGCTACTTTGTGTTTGTACATAACACCAAGAGCAAAAAAGAACGCAGTATTACGTTATGTCATTTAAAGATACAAATACTGTCTCAATTTGTAAAATATATCCCTATGATATTACAGCTCTTTGCTATGTTTTATTATTATAAAATTATGAGTACATCATGCTGCCCCAGTATAACTGGATATTCACAACAGGACACTGCTGCAGACTTCCCAACACTGCCAGCATTTGCTGCCTAGAGCTATCCTGTGATCTACACAGTTCTAAAAGTACAGAGGTTTACTTCGTTATCATCTATCTATGCAGTGGGATTTACCTGGCGATAGCAGGGTCTGGGTCAACCAGCGCTACCATGAAGTGAAAGAAAAGGGAGCCCTTCCATTTCACAAATTCCTCCTAGGAAAAAGAACAGAGGCAGAAAGAGAGCCATCAGGAACCCTGCTTAAGAATTATTGGTAGAGGAATCCCTTTAGCAGTGCTGTAAACCATTTCAATGGATCATGTGGGTGGCTGCCAAAAGCACACAGTTTAGGTGAAAATGGCCACTTAACTAAATATTAGCATTTCTGTATGTATAATATTGACCCAGCAGATGCTATTTTTCCACAAGACCTAGAATAAATCTATGAAAGAACCAAAATACATGTTATTTTTTTGTAACAAAGATGCATGTGCTGTAATGACTCCATCATAGAAAATTATGTTGTTAAGTTATGGGAGTCATTGAAAACTTAAGACTGCCACAATATATATGGCCTTTACAAGTCTATGAAAACTTTTATTCACAAACTTTTGTTGTTTGTATATAACTACATTCATTTTCAACCAGTGGCCTGAAGAAATGAACAAAATCTACCTGAAGCAGGTTGGTCAGCATTATGAGAGTCTGCTCCCTGATGACAGCGTCACTGTCCCGCAGACAGGCAGAGATGTTGGGGATGTAGTGATCCACAACGTTGGTGTATCGAACGGACATATCACACATGATCACCACCACATTGTTGCGCACAGCAACCTCCGTGCCAACTTCCAGCTCCCTGGCGAACACTGGCAGGTACCTGTGGACTAGTTCTTCATGCTGCAGACACATTTTACCTGATCCAAACAGAAATTCCACAGAGGAAATATTAAAAGTGTGATAAAATGCTCAAACACACGTGAGCCATTTCCTCTCACCAGATTTTTAAAGAAGTTCATGCCTTAGTATCTCATATTGGTCAGATTTTTTTTCTGGGCATAAGTATAATGTGTAAAATTTGGGGTCATAGGTAACAGTAGTTTTTGAGTTTAAAAAAATCTTAAAAAGGGGTGGGGTCATTGTAAGCTTTATGCCTTTTTCTTTCTGTCTATCTGTGTAGCAATGTTTGAAGTGCCATAACTTGAGAATAATGTAGCTATAGTCCTAAAATGTTACAGAGTCATTGATGTCTACATATGGTCTTAAATGGTACAACACTTCTTTGATAGAACAATACACACCAGCTCATCATATAAATTGTTTGTATTGTTCTATCAAAGCACGGTTGTACCGTTAAAGAACATATGTAGATATCGATCACCCTGTAACATGTCAGGCCTCTAGCTACATTATTTGTCAGGTTATGACACTTCCAAAACTGCGTCACAGATTGTGTGAAGAAAATTATGCAAAAATGGACATGACCGTATCCCTGTTTAAGAAGTTTTAACTCAACAGCCAATGATACCAATGAAGCCAGATTTTACATATGATCAACTCAATCAATGTTCACCATTTTATTTTTATTTTTTTCATTCAGTGAATTGAGGCAGGAAGACCCATGCACATGTTGCTTGTTGAGAGGAAGAACACATAAACTAAAAGGAGAGCTTACCTAAAGTGATGACTCCGTGGGCTCTGACTCTGGTAGGCAGAGAGTTTGCTTTGAACTGGGACAGAGGCAGTGAGGCAGGCAGCTCTTCCTGGCCCTCTGTTAACGAAAGACATGAAGAACAAATCAACATTGTCAACCATGTGATCATATGTTATCGCTCGGTATCACTTAGACCTTTATGTCACTCAATTTGTATAGTATCCCTTCGTGTCTCATGAGTTAAGACAACAGTGACAGGATAGTAGAGAGAAGAAGACCGGAAAGTGGGGAGAAGAATGGGGGAAAGACTTGCAGCAAAGGGCCATTCCGTCAGGGACTATAGCCTCTGTTTATGGGTTGCCTGCTCAACCTGTTGAGTTACCGAGGCACTCTTGACTGGATATTTTAAATTGATTAAAATCAAGTGAAATGTTCATGCTCTGCTGGCAGATGATTTTTTGTTGTTTTAGGGAGCTGATTTTGTGCAGTATGGCCTCCTCCTAAGCAATATACTTAAAATACTAGGCAGTTACATAATATTTATACCAAGGACTCAAGCTGTTCCAAAAGGCAGAGATCACATTCAATCTTTAGTAGCAAGTCTGTAAGATTTATCAAATGTGATTTACCTGGATGACATATTTTTCAAGTTGTTTCCTCCACTGTGCCATGATCCTGGAGACCTTTGGCACAAAGCCCAGGACTGCCAAGAAGTTGAACCAGGCTGCCCTTTTGCTACAGCTTAACATCACCCAGCAAGACGCTTGATTGAAACGTCTCATAAATACAAGGGCACATTCCTGGAAGGTTACTTTTTAATGTTAACAAAACTACTGTTTACGTCATCTTTATTGTGATAAAAGATTGAACAGTTACTGCTGTGATCACTTTGTAGTATTACTATCAAAGTATTACAAACTGCTCTACAGTGTTTTGGCATCTGACAAGTCTTTACCATAATCTTTTAGTCCTGTCTCACTGGTACCTTAAAATAACATGTCCACAACAAATGCAACCCCTGTTTTATTGGAGGCCTGTTTTAAAAGGCGTGTTTTCAGTCTGGCTCATTGCTTAATATAACTCACACTGGGACAAATGAAGATGGTCACAGGAAGTGTAAACACTTGCCACTATTATTGGATTGGCTGTGGTGGAAGGAGTGTTGCTGATAACACAATTTTTCTCTCAAATTATCTTTCTGAACTCCAAATCCTGTCTCTAGATGTTCAATCTGAGCATACAAGGAAAAATACAATACGTCAGTCTCAGTGGATCTTAAAACAAATCATCTGTTCTTCGTACCTGGCACTTTGTCAGAATGTGTTGTGAGGACAGATTCGACCAGCAGCACGGTCCTCTTTCCAACCTTCGTGGGACAGTGGAGTGATGCCACACCCAAAGTGTGGAGGTATTTAACCTAGAAGAGACAACACTTTCAGTTCTATCAGAAGCACAAGCACTGGACACTCACTGCAGGGTTTCCTCTACATTCATTGAATCCCATGAATCACTGAATCCCAGCCGCCGCTCCTTCAAATTTATTTATTTATTTATTTTTTTTAAATGGTCGCAAATACTCCACCACCACGTCTCCACCTTTACAGCACTCTTGCACTGTCTCGGGTACTCGTGAGTACTAAGGTAAACGACAGATAACTATCTTGCTTAGTATCTACTCTTTGATACATCGGGTTAATACGATGTTAATCACTCGCACGGCCTTGAAAGTGATGTCACATCAAGCACCCAGGCAGCAGGTCAGAGAGTCAGAGGAGTGTTGTCTTGGAAAATAGGGCAGTGACTTACTGGAGGAAAGTTATTAGCTTAAGATAACTCAGAATAGATTTTACAAGTTAAACAGACATTCGCAAAATATTGATGGCCAGCTAAGGTTATGAATCCGTGTATGGTTTGCTCATTCGTTTTTCCGTTTCAAAATAAAATCTCAAAAGACAATAAACTGCATTGTTTTTTGGTTTTTCAGTTTTTAAAACCTAAATGTAGGTCAGGTGGAGCCACCTACCCTTAAGTAGCCTGCGCTACCATGCAGCATCACTCAAACACCTCTTCTCACTTCGTGTAGCATATCTCAACTTTCTAAGCGATAGCTAGCTTAACTTCATAGATTGGAGCTAACTTGGCTATTGCTCCGTCACCGAACGCTAGCTGCCAAATTTGCAAAATTCCAGCCTTCACCATAGCCTGGAAATTCGACCATTTGACCACACCAAGGTAAGGCGTTTTTACACGGTTTAGCAAACCAGCTAATACTGTTTCGGTTAATTAGCACACCAGCTAACACCATTTTGGTTAATTAGCACACCAGCTAATTCACGGCGTCTCTTGTTCAGCAATCCAGCTAATCAGCATGGACGCCCATGCTCCTCACACCAGAGGAGATGGAGACTCCGGGGACCGGCTCTGTGCCTGTGGCAAGAAAATATAGAGCCGCAACTCACACCAGGTCTGCTCGTTTTGCCTTGGGCTGTAACATGCCCGACAGGCTATCGAAGCCCCAGGTTCATGCGGACACTGCTCCCGCTTCACCATGAAGAGTCTCCGACGATGCCTACACACCAAGCTAGCTTGTCTGGCCAGGAACCCTATTTGCCCGCTGGTGACACACCAGTCACCAGCGAGGCCAAGGACGGGACTGCCATGGACACCGGACCGCGCGCTAGGGTTACCTGGGGTTCCCAGCTAGACCTAGCCGGTCTGGCTCCGCTTATGGAAGACGTACTGGAGTTGGATTATGAGGATGACGACGAGGATACCTTGGAGCTCCTCATATCCGAGGAGGATGAGAGTGAGGACGACGTCCTCATCCCCTCCACTTAGTTTGCCATGCCAGGCGCTGTAGCTGCCCTCAGGGAAGAGGAGGAAGAAGCGGCCGCTTCCCCCTCCACCAGCATGGATATGCAGTCCATGTGCAAACGGGCTGCATCCCGGCTGCACATACCTTAGCCTTGAGTAATAACGGAGACCACCAGATCCCGTTATGAAGGGAAGAAATTGCCCCAGGCTACGAGGACAGCAAAACAGCAACTTCCTGTCTTTCCTGAGCTGCTCGACGAAGTGTCCTCCTCATGGAAGGAACACCCATTCAGCAGCAAAAGCCCGATACACAGAGCTTCCTCCCTGGATTGTGATGGCATGGAGAAGCTTGGCATTCTCTGCATGCCCCCCATGGAGCCGTTAGTCGCCGCGTACCTTCACCCATGGCTGACTACCTCCTCTAGGAACCCCACACTGCTGTCCAAAGCAGACCACTTCCAGTCCGTCATGACGGAGCAAGCTTACAGGGCAGCAGCGCTGACTGTCAGGGCACTGAACGTCTCCTGTATGCTCACAGCATACCAAGCAGAGCTATGTGAGGATATGATGACCAAGCCTGATCCAGCGGTGTGGGACGAGATTACCGTGATAACGGATATCTGCCTCCGTGTACAGCACTGTGTGCTCCAAGCCACGGGAAAATCTCTGGGAATAATGGTGTTGCAGGAAAGAGCCAGATGGCTCAACCTGACCAACCTATCAGACAGAGAAGAGGACATTTTGGACATGCCGGTCATTCCATACGGCATCTTTGGCTCCACTCTCACCTCAATGCAGCAATGCTGCGAGGCGAAAAAGAAGGAGGACGAAGCTCTCCAGCTCTGCCTCCCTCACAAAGCTGAGCCCACACCGGCCCCAGCCCCGCGACAGAGCTTCGCGTTGGCTGCAACGCGGCCTCCAGTCTCTCAGTTTAAAATCCTGACACGGCCTAAAGCCCATCCTGCCCCTACTGCTGCACCCGGACAGGAGGCGAGGACCGGCTGACCCAGAAAGGCCTGACGGCCTCCCCTCTTCCCACCGGTGCCTGTGCTGGCTGTTCCCGTTCACCAGCCCCACCGGTTCTCTTCCATAGTGTGCTACTCCGGGTTTCCCAAGCCCACGAGTCCCTGCCGCTGCAAGCGCTGACGGTACGGCAGCAACGCATCCCAGCGGAGGGGCAAAGAGACTTTGTTGTGAAGACAGCAGGTTCTGTCCCTCATCTAAGTCACACAAGCACACACCATTGTTCTTGTTTAATAAAAAGGTGTTCACTGCCGCATCCAGACCTTTGGTCAAGGGCGCAGTTACAGTTGACAAACGAGAACACAATAAGCAGTTCGGTGCTGGCCCAGCTCCGAACCCGGAGAGGTACAGAATCTGTCAATGCACTAACACCCAGCGCATGCGCAGTGACGCCCAAGGGTCACAACCATATCCGGCCCCATAACACCATTATTGGAGGCCCCGGTGACAGGCAGTGTGTCAGAGGCTGTCACATCTCTCTCTATGATGAGAGAGAGGTGGGCTGTGATCACAAGCTCAGCCTGGGTTCTGAGAACGATTTCACGGGGTTACAGGCTTCAGTTTGCCGCTGTTCCCCCCCGTTTCTCCGGTATAGTGCATTCTCAGGTGTGCAGAGAGTCAGCTCGTGTTCTTCAGGAGGAAATTCACTCGCTGTTGTCAAAGAGAGCAATATGCGTAGTGCCTCCCGAACAATGAGGAGTGGTGTCAGAGGAGAGGGCACATCTCCTTTCAGTGCACTGTTAGTGTAATTTCGTCTTTCCTGCAGAGCTTGATAGACAAACATAAAGCCTTCTCCACAATTAAGGTGTACCTGTCTGCTATTTCAGCATGCCATGTGGGATTTGAAGGAAAGACGGCCAGCCAACATCCTTTGGTCTGCCGTTTTATGAAAGCGGCACGCAGGCTGCTTCCTGTTTCCAGGTCGCTGGCCCCCCGTGGGACTTGGCAGTGGTTTTGGATGGGCTCTCCGGGGCTCCATCTGAACCACTGGAGGAGGTTACCTTGAAGCACCTGTCTCTGAAGACAGGGCTGCTGCTGGTGCTGGCCTCTGCCAAGCGTGAGTGACATTCATGCACTCTTAGTGCACTCCTCATGCACTCGGTTTGCTCCTGGGCACGCCAGGGTGTCACTGAAGCCCCACCTTGCTTTTGTGCCCAAGGTGGTTGGCTCATGCTCTCCCATTGTTCTTACAGCATTTTCTCCACCGCTGCTTTCAAAGTACGTGGTGCGGAGTTTGGGACAGAGAAGTGAAGTCAAGTCGGCACGAGTTCTGACTTTGATTTCCGGTTCTGCTGGTAGCTTCCAAATGGAAAAAGGCTTTGCTTTTTTGTTTAAACCTCAAAATTGGTAAAAATGCAGCATTTTTTTGTTTTACTTTTCATTTTTAAAGATTAATTTTTAAACGAAAAAACAAAACAAAAAAAAACACGATTATTTGTTTTTTCTCATTTTATTTTGAAACGGAAAAACGAATGAGCGAACCATACACGGTGTGTAACATATTGGCAGCTTCAGTTAATTGGGCCCGGTGCCAACTCAGTGTCGCTAACGTGAGTAAACTAATTGATAGCATTAAGCTAATATCTATACACCATGTATGAACAACTGCTGACTGCATTTTCAGATGAGCTTGTTCAAATACTTTTTTTTTAAAAAAAATTAACATTCAGCCTTTAAAAAGCCATTTACAACTGGCCATTCAATAAATAGATTGTACAGGGAAAATCTACAGTCAAGTGTCATTTGTTTACGTTGCCACAGCTCCCGGGGAGCCTACTGCCGCTGTTGAAAAAAATCTTAGAGGAAACACTGCACTGGGTTTGTAAGTTTGACAAATAGAAGATTGCTTTGATAACTTTTTGTCATTTCTAACATTTTCTGGGATCACACATTATAAACTATGATAGAGGTGATCATGTAGTAATGCTGCTGTCAGTACCCTGGAGTTACATTGATTTTCTCAGGCAGTGCTGCGGTCATAAAATAATCATATCAGCCAGCTCCTTCCTGTTCCATGTTCCATATTGGCTGTAATGTAGTTTGTTGTCTAGCAACGGATAAGAGGGCATGGAAGATTTAGCTGCGTTGATGTTATTGCAGCATTTGACTGTAGACAGAACTGTCTACTAATGCAACAATCAATAATCAGAATTGGTAGTGTGAACTTATTATTTTTTACAGAAACAGCATCTTACAAATTAGACTGCATAGTGTAGATTTAACCTGCATCCTCTGCAGTAAAACTGATGTACACCAAGCAGGTGCCAAACCATGCAAAAGATATCAGATTAATAGCACATAAAGACAGTCTGTGGACAGTTGCTTTATGTGTCAGTGGGACAACCCTTATGGCCTGTGGTCTCAGAATTTATTACTAAACAATGTGACTAAAATGGTGTTCTAGAAAGTCTGGCTTGAGGAAGAGTGAGGAGATTGTTTCATTGCTCTCATCTCAAAACGAGCAGAGGGTGAACAGCAGTTGGCTGTGAGAATTATACATGGTGATGAACATAGTATGTGCTGGTGTCATATTAAATAAAACATGCATGCTAAAAAACTAGACATCTTTTGGACTGATGTTTATCCAGCAGAAGAAATATGTTAGGACTGTAAGTTGAGCTTCGACCCGCACGGTCAAGAGGGTGTTGGGTTAACAGGGACAAGTCTGCCAAGCATTACTTCTCACCATCATCTCCTCATTGAGGTTCTGGGTTCCATTTTCATTCAGGATGATGTTGGCTAAATAAGCCTCGCAGACTGACACCAGATCACCACAGTGCTGGTCCAGAAAAGCCTGAAGAATAAGAAATAAAGAAAGAAAGAAAGAAAGAAAGAAAGAAAGAAATTACATCCAGTGTAACATTTAGGACACTGCAAATGGAAACTAGGGATGAATCATATTTTTGATGACATCATGAGGACAGAAAGATTCTTTTTAATCCTACTGTTGCTAAGAACTTGCTCAAAGGCAATCTAAAGGAAACTTTGGATATGTTAGGTTTCTCTGTACGGATTTGTAAGGTCAATTGGGCTGAATTTTGAGTTGACAGACATTGGTTTGACATATTTGGATGCTGGATTTAGAAGTTTACATCTTGTAAAAAATCTGAATTTACACAAAGATTAAGTCAATTAAACATTGAATGGGAGCATGGGGAAGATTTGTGTGGGGTTCACATGTTAGACATTTATCACCTGTGATAAAGGTGATAAATACGAGACACATACCCGCTGTTTGACAAGTAAAAAGTAACTAAATCATTCATGTTTCTGCTGACGTCACTTCCATATCAGACAGTGAGCTTCCTGACTTCTTTAGCAACAGTTATAACAAGGTTTGCTACAGGTCAAAAAAGGAGTCTCCGACACCACAATCCAATATCACATCACCTTTATTTTATTTATGTGTCTAAAGTCTTCCAACTACCCACAATCACATAGAGAAAACAACTGGGCTATTGTTGTTGTTGTAAAAAATTTTTTTATAAAAGATTATTTTTCATAATTTAGCACATTTTACATTCTTTTGTAAGTAAACTGAACTCCTTTTTAAAAAAAAAATCTGAAATCTGCAGATACCCTGATGAAAACAGTTCACGTTTAAATCACAAACATTTTAAAGAATGTAAATGCAAATTTTCAACCTGAGTCTGTTTGATGTCTTCATTTTTGCCAAGTTGATAAAGAGTCTCCACAGCAGGAGTAATCACCTCCAGGGACAAAGTGAATGTCCTCAGCCAAGACATGAGATCAGCTACAGTGAGAGATCGAGGGACAAATAGAGAGATTGAAACAGTTCCAGTTTGGTCCTGTGAATTTTCCTGATATTCCGTTTGACACACACTTACCAACTATCCTGTCTTTGGTATCTTCATTCAGATGTGTGGCAATGTCTCCTATCACACACAGGATGTGACAGCAGGTTGTCACATTTACATCCTTTGAGCTAAGACAATAGGAAAGAAAGAAATTCAGTAAAATCATGTAGATAACATTTCGATTCTCAAAAAAAACGTTAATTCAATGTAAATGTTGCAAATAAATGTTGTGTCCCACTCACCTGACCATGGTGTCCCAGGCATCCAGGATCTTGCCATAGGGTACTCTGTGGGATGAAGTGACAACCTTGGAGAGCAGCAGCCACGCCCCGGCAGCGTGATCAGCCTCAGTGTGCGATACCAGGTTGGTGACGAATGCTGAAGTGAACTTGTTCTGTTTGGACCAGATGGTGAAGGCCCTACTGAAGTACTGGCTGGAAACCCAGAGCAAAATACAACAGCAAGAGCAGTGGTGAGGTATTTGATATTTTCAAGGAAATCCTAGAATTTTTTTCATGCTCCCATTCAATGTTTAACACTAAATTTTGTGCCAAATTCAGTATCCATTATGTTCCCACTATTTTCAGTCTAAATACAAAAAACAAAGCCTTCCGTCTTTCACACAATTTCTGCTATTTCATGTGTCTTATCTTGTATGAGACAAAAACTTGCTTGGCCCAACCTCAGGTTCTGGCACTCGTTACACAGCAGGTCCAACAGGTCCCAGGTCAGCCTCTGACTAACACTCATGTGGGAGCTGGCAGAGTACGGTTTGATCTGACTGAGCAGCACCTGGTCCAGAGCCTCCAGGGCCTTGTCTTGGACAGAGTTCTCAGAGTCCACCACAGCTGGCACCACACCCTGCAGCCACATCTTCTGCACATCTCTGCACTCTGGTTTAGCCTGGTGATAAGAGGAAATAATTAAGCAACTGTGGAAAATGCGTCACACTTCTCCAGTATCCAGATTTTGACTTTAGGCATCAGGAATAAAATATACAATTTTACTTTTATTCTAGACAGTTACTGATATTTATTGTCACTGAACAGAAAGTCTTATTATTGTTTTCTATGTTCTACTGTTGGTTCTTGTGTTGCTCTGAGCTGCTGGATCAGACTCACAGCAAGTAGCTCTCCCACACACTGCAGGGCCTTCTTCTTTACAGACACAGCCGGGTCTCTGCAGCGTTCTGACAGAGTTCCCAGGTTCTCACAGCTCATGGGGATCACACCATGTTTCAGGAGACCCAACAAAGCCTGTGGAAGGTTGATTGAGCACAGAAGGCAAAGGTCATATGTGCATATCTCTGTTCTATCACAAAAATACAGCACAGAAAGCTACTACAGGGTGAAACACACATACTGGTTACTGGTAAGTTATTGTATTCATTACTATTTTAATTTAAAATAGAAGACTTTTTGAATTCCATGTACCTGCAGTGCCGATTTCCTCACGTTGGTCTTTGAGTTTTTTGCACGTCGCAGAAGAAGAGCCAGGTTCTCCTTTGCTGCTTTCAAAGTATATACCTCTTTCAGTCAATCTCAGACATGAAGCCTAATAAAATCTATATAAAGTACTACAAGTTCTTGTACATGTGTTTACAAAATGCTGCCAAACACCTACGACAGAAATCCTTGAAATGACATTCTGACGTTTCTCTTACCGTCATAGCTGGAGCTCTCAGCACTGCTGATCTCCACAGTCCTAAATGGCAGGGTGCGGTAAGTTTTCTGAGTGTGCTGGGACCCTAGAGTTCCTGAAACACAGTCATATCAACACTTTAATAAAACTACTTCTTCTTCTCTTCTTCTGCTCTCAGCTCTCGTAGGAGGCGGTCGCACTTTTCCTTGCTCCGCTATCTCTGTTCCTCCCTACCCTCATGTCTCCCTGCTTGCTGCATTTCTTCGTCTTCGTCTCGTCTGTCTGACTTGGAGCGATTGCTTGGCACTGGACCTTCGAAACACCGATCATGGAATTGATTAACTGGTCTCTCAACGCAATTGACAAGATTGTCGCCACAAAGAGCACAGGCCTAGGGGAGCCTACCTGTCCGGATGGGAGTTTTGCCTCTGGTTACGTGATCGACGCCTGGGGGAAGTGGAAGGGGATCATGTGCCTGGCACCCCTATCCGTGGAGGATGTGGAAGATGTTTATATATTCGGATTTATGATGACAGGCCTGCTGATAATTGGCTTGTTCACTGGCCTGAGCTTCTGGAAAATCAGGAAGACCGCAGACAGAAACGACGTCCAAACTCTGCTGGTCTATGCAAACGAACGGATCACGGCTGCCGATTCTCGGTATGACGAACTCAATCGTAAGATGAACAATTTGATTTGAGTCGCAGATTGGAAGCCATCAGGGTGAGAATCGCTACAGCTGAGGTCTAAAATTGTTGAGAGCAGTAGGGAGAAGGTGAAATTACTTCTCTCCCGCGCAAACGTGAATAACTGATTACATTCTGGCGCCCCTGGAACAATAAACTCCTCTGGAAGTTTCATGGCCAAGAGATAGCTCTCCTACACCCCAACCGAGGATGTCTCCATAGCAACCTTGCTGTGTTATCGCGCTCCCACCCTCGCGAACTGAGACACCGGAGGTCTGAGACGGAAGAAGATGGGCTACACACATACACAAACATTGGACTCATGAACTGAGGACTGAGCTAAACATTCACACACACATTCCCATATCCCCCATCCCCCCCCCCGCCTCCACAAGCTTCCCTCGCTATGCACAGGAGCCAGGAATCCGTGCACCTGCACAGGAACCGGCTAACTGTGCAGTGCTCCCCCCCTCCACCACCCCACATCCTTATCCCAACTATCCTTGTCTAACGTCATGCTTTGCCTGTTTGCGGGTTTGTTTTTTTAGGTTCCTTCTCAAATTGAATTTCCCAACATTGGAGGTTTCATTTGGTACAACGAGCCTTTTATTTTCTTTTACCCTCTGCTATCCCTACCCAGATCCCAACATGTCCTTTTTCTTTTTTCTTCGAGAAAGGTGCGCGCAGCACTGCGCAGCAGCCGGAGCTGTCATTGGCAGGGCAGCTCAAATGAAATTTCGTTGTATATGAAAATGTGCAATGACCAATAAAGATTGATCGATTACACTACTGTGAACCAGGCCTGGGTAAAACAATACAAAAAGCTAAATTGAAATTGAGCACAGAAAAATAAACATTCTTTTGGAAAGCCAAGGCAAGCAGAGATGTTACATCACAAGCTAAAAATGCAGGTAACATTCATGGTGGAAAGAGTAAAAACAGATTGTTTATCAGGTGTAATCAAGTTCAGCAAATTCATACAATACAATCTGTTTGAGATATACTTAGGGGAGCCTTTTGCGCACATCTCAAGATATTCTTTAAAGTTACTGACCCCTTTAAATTGGAAAGGAATAGTTAAAAGACCCATGAACAATAACAGTATGGTTCAGAAGTGATTACAGCAATATCACTTGTCAAGTGATATTGTCAAATGACTGAAAATTTAAGTAATTGCATAATTTCAAATATAGCAGTAGGGTATTTGCTCTGATGTAAAATTAAAAATAACAGTTTAGCATCATGATATTAAAACAGATGTTCTGTCATTCAGTTTTCAGCTGCTCTTTGCTCTGACCAAACTCTTTTATATTCTGTGAAACACTTGGTTTGTTTTGCCACCAAAAGCCTGTGTGGGCAGGCAAATGGTAAATTCTGTACTACAGACAAAAGACTGTACCTTCTGTGATTTCACCATCCAAGACTGTCTGGGTTCCAGCTGAACAGAAAGAGTACAACGTTACTTCAGCAAACATGCAAACGTGTTCACGAACACAATTTAAGCTGCAAATACAGCATTTCTGAAAATGAATCAAAAAAACATATTAATTCAAAGGCTTATGTGATTTACGTTCACAGTTGTTCCGATCTATAAAGTGCACTAAGCACTGAAATTGGTCCTCATTTCAGACGAAAATTTTCAATACATTAACCTCATAGTAAAATTGTCTTTTCACACGCAGTTTTAGTGTGTGCATATTTTCTCACTGGCAGAGAAGAGGTTGTGGACAGCCCGTGTGATGTTGAGTGAAGGCAACTCCAGACACTGGGCCAGGCAAGCAAGAGCGTGGCCTTGGACGGTGGGGGATTCATCCATCCGCCGAGCAAACAGCAGGTTCTGGATCAGGAACTTGTGTGGCAGGAAGCAGGAAAGCTCTGGATCTTGACATTCCTCTGTCCTTTCTTGCTGCTCCAGCAAAACCATCACCACATCGATGGAGAATAATCTGTGGACCATCTATAGAAGCCAACACAACAGACTGTACATACTGGGATCCTACTTAGGAGATAATGAAGCCTGGCTGATATTTAGACTGATGCTACTAATGGCTTTTATTCAATGGGAGATATATATTGCCCGGCCAAAAAAAAAGTCACACACTAATATTTTGTTGGACTGCCTTTAGCTTTGAGTATGGCATTCATTCGCTGTGGCATCATTTCAATAAGCTTCTGAAATGTCACAGCATTTATTTCTGTCCAGAGTTGGATTAATTTTCTACCAAGAGCAGTCCGGCTCTTGGGAGAGCTGAACCGCTGCGCAAAGTCTTTTCCAGCACATCCCAAAGATTCTCAATGGGCTGAGGTCTGGACTCTGTGGAGGCCAATCCATGTGTGAAATTTATGTCTCATGCTCCTTGAACCACTCATTCACAATGTGAGCCCCATGAATCCTGGCATCATCATCTTAGAACATAGTCCGTGCCATCAGGGAAGAAAAACTCCACTGATGAAAAGATCTGGTCATTCAGTATATTCAGGTAGTCAGCTGACCTCACTTTTTGGGAACATATAGTTGCTGAACCTAACCAACCCCAGATCATAACCCTAACCCCCACAGGCTTGTAGGCGCTAGGCATGATGAGTGCATCACTACATCCACCAAAGTGATGGGCGCATCAGGATAAGAAGAGACCTCTCTTCTTACGCCCATCACTTTGGTAAATCTGGACTCTTCAGACAACATGACGGACCACATTTGTTCCTTGAAGATGATAGTTCACCACTATCCTTCAGGTTTTAATAAGGCGTTGGACGGTTCTTAACCTGATTTTAGTAGTTTCAGAAATCTCCTTAGTTGTTTTCTTTGCTTGATCCAGATCAATAATTTCACCCTTCTGAGACAGATTAACATACTTTCCAGGACCACAGGATAGATCTTCCGACATGGTGGTTTAAGAAATGAGAAGCTCCTCACTTCATCAGCTAGAGTTAAGTAAGTTGTTGCTAGCTGAAACACATTCATCACTGCAGTAATTATCCAATGGAAGGATCTTATCTATTTGCTTAGTTAAATCCACGTGGTGACTTTTTTTGGCCAGGCAGTGTATTTCATCCTTCTACAGGTATTAAACTGTTAAATCTTATTTTTTTACAGCCTGTACTGAGGAGGAAAAAGGACACTGCCTGATAGTATTAATGTTATTTTTACCGGGTTCATTTCATATTTGTTATTTTAATGGCTTAGATATGCCTGCTTTGTTTACAGCAATAACCTTCTAAAACACAGCACTATGCTTGTGGTCATGAACTACATCACCACAGCAATGTGTGTGTGTTTTTATGTGTTCTTGCCAGTCACTGGGCTGGATTTAATCAGGATCATCTGGTTGTGTTATTGTTTCTGCATACTCTGCTTAGCTCTGACTACTGGAGTCCTAACCTCCCTGTTTTCTGGAGAGCCTGCAGACAGCATGCACATAATGAAAGCCCTCATGATGAAATAACAATAAACATAAAAGAAGCTGTCTCTCATATGAATACTCATATCATTTTGAAATAATATTTTTTTCGCATTAGGAATGATGTGAAATGAGCTACCTCATGAATATTAGATACTCACAGTCCTTGCGCTCAGCTGATGCTGTGTGTCAGCAAGGAAGAAATATTAGTTTGTCTGATAGAGGCAGGTGAACTGACAAGTTGATAACATTAACCTGTTTAACTGTCATTTCTTCACATTAAGCCATCCTGTTGCAAGAACAGTTTATAACTGCAGCTCCATAGGTATCCACTGCATTCCAACAAAATGTGTCTCCAACAGTCAAGCATCAGATGATATGAGCAGCATGTCATGCACATGCAATGACTTGTGCTCATTTACTGAAGGAAAATTGAAAGAAAAAAGCAACATGCAGTGATATCCAAATGTGTATCTTAAAACCGGAGACAGAATCAGTGTTCTGAAACCTTTTGTTCAAAATCAGTAATGTATTCTTGATTGAACTATAATGTTTGCATTCTGCTGATAATCAATTTGAACATATACAAACTTGTCATATGCTAGCTTTTGAATCATGACACAAATATAAAATAAACAATGCCACAAGCCAACATGTAGCATTAGAATAATACATTGCTCACACAGACAGAAACACTACCATGTTTGTTACCTTTGAGTTTCTGGAGAAAATAAACAGCCACTTGATGAAGCAGGCATAGTCTGTATTTGCCATCTGAGATGTCAGCATACCCACAGCCTGGGCTCCATGGCTTCGAAACTCGTTTTTTTCCACCATCTATACATTAATACAACAGAAATATTATATCACAGTTATTATTGCTTTGTAATGTAACAGCAGATCTCTTCCGTCAATACAATCATCACCTTGGATGTGACAGTCTGCATAACTTTAAGACATAAACAGGCGACACTGGCTGTCTAAACTTTACACAAACTGCAGTTAATTTTATCTTTACAGGATGCGCAACACAGCTCCATGTTAGCTGGGGGATTCACCTGGAAGCAGATGTGCTGCAGGAGGATTTGCAGGAAAGGCAGTGCTAGCTCCTTCAGCTCACCCACAAGATAACTGTAATGACATACACACAAAATCATGTGCAGAGTACTATATGGTTGAGAACATGTCTGCAGCTACACAGCAGGGAATATTCTCAAGTGATCAACAACAAGGAGAGCCTTGTCTCTTTAACCACTGATCCTGAGTCTTCAGGTGTCACAGATTGAGGGGGAAATTAATCTCTTGTAAATATAATTTATAGATAGACAGATAGATGGATAGATATAGAAAACCAATGATTTTTTTACCTGCCAAGACAGAGTTATTTTTTGTGCATTTGTCTATATTTTAGCAAAATTACACAAAAAAAAGCAAGTCACATGGCAATCACATATCAAGTATCTCATGCTTGAATTTGCATTCCCAAGAGAGGAGAAGCTTTCATTCACAGTGGCCACATTTACATGAAGTTTTGTAATTCGGACTTATCTCATTCAGAATTAAAGTTTTGTGCTTCGCGTTTACATGGAAATATTAATTCCGAATTGAGGTTTACATGGACCACACGTTTAATAAAACACAGTTGTTTACCAAATAAACTGGATGGCCTGGTCACGTGTGGCAAGGTTAGCCTGGTTGGGTATGAGGAGGGAGGGCTTCCCGCTGTTGCCTTTATTCATCATCAGGATTACATAGAGAAGCCGGTGGAACAAACCCTGTAGAGACTTAAAAAACAGACACGCATCAATTTACATTCATTAAATGATAAATTGCATCCTCGGTAGGGATCGACTGATTTGGGATTTTCAGGGCCGATTATTGTTATTATTAAATAATTGAATGGTTATTGTTAATCGAGAAAGGCCAATATCTGATATTTGGAACTGCTATATGTTAATACTAATTTGTTAACAACATGTGATAGCAAGGAGCCTGTCTGTCATAGCTTGGTTTGTTCATTAATGAGAATTACTATTACTAAATGCACATGTAGATTAAATGTTCCATATATTATCAACATGTGACAGCAGGGAACCTGTCATTTATAACTGGGCTTCTTCATTTTTAAGGATTACTATTACTGATTATGTGTAATAGAAATAAGAGATATGACATTTGAGCATCATGTGAAGCTTCAATGCTCTCCTGCTCACTGTCAGATCATTTGGTTGAGATGAATAACTGTTGTAGTGATTTCAGGATCTTATCACTATCCAATGTTGAGATGGTTGTTGTGCTGTTCCACTGCAATGTGTTCGGTCAGAAACACGAAGAGATGCTACTGTAGCTCGGCATCTTTATTGAGCACTGCCTCACATGTAACACATTCAGTTGAAGTTATAAAGTATGTGTGTGGTTCTACAAGAGAACAAACCAAATTCTTAACAATGAAATAATCTCCCTTAATATGTATACAGTAACATTAATGAAATAACAACTGCTCTGTAGCCTAGCCCAACAATCTAAATTAAAACTGCAAGCAGTGCTGAACGGGTCCTCACATCCTTCCTGGTCAGCGAATTCAAGCATGTCCACCAGGTGGCGCTGCAACGGAGAGTGTATTTCTGCCTATGGATGTGATAAGGGCCCGACTCTGATCACACAGAACATTTCACGGAGATTGGAGCATGTACAGGTTAGCTATAGAGCATTTCCTGTCCATCCACCAGGTGGCGCTATGATTGTGACTATTTCAGCATATGGGTATGATGTGGATTGGAGTCTGATGACACACGTAAAGTTTCAGGCAGATAGGAGCATGTGCAGGCTCGTTATAGAGCACTTCGTCCATCCACCAGGTGGCACTATGATTGTGACTGCATTTCAGCACATGGTTGTGATCAGTGTTGGACTCTGATCACATTTGCAAAGTTTCAGGCAGATTGGTGAATGTACGGGCTAGAAATTAAGCACTTCCTGTCCATCCACCGGGTGGCGCTATCACTGAGACTGTATATTGGTCTATGGATGTCATCAGGACCGGACTCTGATCACACATGTAAAGTTTCAGGCAGATTAGAGCATGTACAGGCTAGTTATAGAGCATTTCCTGTCCATCCCCCAAGTGGCGCTGAAACCGAGAGTGTATATTAGCCTATGAATGTGATCAGAATTGGACTATGGTCACACATGTAAAGTTACAGGGAGATTGGAGCATGTACAGGGTAGTTATACAGCATTTCCTGTCCATCCAACAGGTGGCACTATGACTCTGACTGACATATTGGTCTATGGATGTCTTCAAAGGCGGACACTGATCACAAATGTAAAGTCTGAGGCAGACTGGAGCATGCAGAGGATAGTTACACAGCAGTTGATGTTTCATGGCGAAGCATCAAAATTCTGGAGGCTGCCATGGCCACGCCCTAAGACTTATAACGAAAATTTTGATAACTTTTGATCATAAGTACCTGTTGTACATACTGGTAAAATTTGAGGTCTCTTGGAGTAACCCTCTATGAGGAGTTCATTCTTGAAAATTACAAAAATCACCAAAATTTTTATAATTAATCCAAGATGGCGGACTTCCTGCTGGGTTTAGGGTGTGACTCCAAGAGGCTTTTTGTGCATCCCGATGTGCTCTATATGCCTCCCAAATTTCATGGATGTAGGTCTAACACACTTCGGGGGCTGTTTGTTAAAATTTCTGTCGGGGACAGTGTAGCGCATGCCACGCCGAGATACATACAGTGTCCTTCCATTCACCGATGGTGATGTGCATGGAAATTTTGGTGAGTACTGGAGTATTCCTAACCTGTCAAAAAGTACTTTGTTTGTCAAGGCGATATTTGGTTGCCACGGCAACAGCGTTCCATGAAACGTCAAAGCCTTCATAGTGTGGGATTGTCAAGAGATGAAAACTTGACCGACCAATTTCAAACATTATATCACACAGTTTGGGGCCATAGTACCTGAAAATATAGTGCCTTAAACTTACTGTACCAACAGGTGGCGCTATGACTTTTTCTGAATTTATGAGTGTGGATGTCTTCAGACTGGACCTGGTGTCCAGCAAGTGAAGTTTGGGCCAGATTGGATCATGTGCAGCTGAGATATAAATAATTAAATTTTCATGGCGAAACATCAAAATTCGCCGTGCCGCCACAGACACGCCTTTTGATGACGAGTCACCATTTTCACTGTGAATCATCATCAACGTGTTCAAGCTTATGTCACCACATTTGAGGTCAATTTGGCCAACGGGCTAGGAATAGTACATGAAAGTGTAAAAAATGTCAATTTCCTGTTACCACAAGGGGGCGCTATGACTGTGAATGAATTTTACTATGTGGATGTCATCAGGGCAGGACTCTGATCAGACATGCAAAGTTTCATTCAGATTGGAGCATGTACAGGAGAGTTAGATAGCACTTCCTGTTTCATGGCAAAGGATCAATATTTTTAGGCGCTGCATGGCCACACTCTTTGACTTATTAAAAAACTTTGGTAACTTTTCATCAGGAGGGACTATTGCATATGCTGGCTAAACAGTCACGGTGCTCAGACCCTAACAATAATAATAATTCCTTGCATTACAATATTACTGATTAAAGCTGCAAGCAGTGTTGAAGGGGTCCTCGCATCCTTGCTGGTCCGTGATTTCAAGCATGTCTATCAGGTGATCCTGTGACAGAGTGTATTTTGGCCCATGAATGTGATGCGGGCTGGCTTCTGTGCACAAAGTTAAATTTCAGGAAGACTGGAGCATTTGCAGTGGGTTTATACATCAGATTTGTTTTATGATGAAGTTCTAATATTTAAATGGTTTCCATTGTTGTGCTGTTTGACTTTTGTGACAGAATTTTATAAGTTTTTAATTTCATGTGTGTTGTTTGTATTGTGTAATGTCTTCTGCAGTATTTAATGATAATGTGTGTGACGGAGCGCCTCTAAATGCCCCGTCACTCTTAAGCCCTGTGCGCCTTTTCTCCTCTCGGCGGCTCCGGGGGGGGAGGGGGGGGCGGGGTGCAGGAGCGCGCCGCGCTCCATTGTTCTCACAGCGCGCGCTGAGAAACTGTTTGCCGAGATCGCCCACATGTTCCCCGGCCCTGGACTCATAAACTGCCCTTCATAATCCTCCCCATATCTGGACTCACTTCTTCCCGGTTGTAACGCGTCGAGGGTGCACACTCGGTGCCTACACGTCTCCTCTCACCAAACACACCCGGACAATAACACTCACCTCTCAATGACTGTGCAGCCTCTGTGTCGTGGGCCAAACAGAGGCGCTTCCGGCTGTGGGATAAATGGGGCAAGTGGCGCGCAATGAGGCCACCACGTGACCGGGACTTTCCCATTTTCCGGTTCTGTAGTTATTTTGTGGTTTATTATGTTTTCAGAGTTGTTTCAGTTACCTTAAGTTGGGTAATTTGTTTGTGTAATTTTGGTTTAATTGTATTATGGATTTTGTTCTTCCTTATGGTTATTTTTGCCTTTTCTTATTTACCCCCCCCCACAAGTAACTTTTGGTTTGCCCGGGGGAGGGGCTAGGGGGGTATATATAGGGGCCCTGAGTTGAACAGAGGGAGAGTTGGTGCTGGAGGTTCTCTTGGTGATGTGGCTGCCTGCTGAAAGTTTTCAAGCTCTTTGTAAATACTTCTGTTTTTTTTCCTGCTGTGTCCACCAGTTTGTTTGTTTTTTTGCACTGTAAATATTTATATACACTTTTAAAGGATTTGGTGCAAATAAAAGAATTCACTCTTTTTGGGACTCTTCGGCCTTGCCATCATTTTTATAACTTTTTTAAACGAACCTGTGACATTTGGTGTCAGAAGTGGGATGGCTGGTCAAAGGAAGAGACGCTCTCAGCAGAGAAAAATGGAAGAAGAGGAACTTGCATCCGAAGAAGCATCTGAAATGGCCCAACCCATGAGTGAGTTCCTGGGGCTCATGAAAGACTATGATCGGGCAACAGAAGAAAGAGGAGGGGCTCCTGGCAGCAATGAGAGGACTCCAAGCTTCTTTGCCTGCTTCTCAGCCACAGCAAGCCCAAGCAGCCGAGCAGAGACCTGGGGTATCCAATCCAGCACCAGAAGGGGCAGCGTCGCCGTCTGCAGAGTCGATGCTGAGCCTTAGGGGTCTACCTACTCCCGCTCCACGTCAGCGTCGTAGCTCCCCCATAGCCACACCTGAGTCTCGTGGGGGCGGTGGAGAGGAACATTCCCGTGCAGACGCCCGACCCTATGGGGACCCAAAGATCCCTCAGTATGTCAATGGAGAGGACATTGAAAATTACCTCCTGCGCTTTGAACGCATTGCCAAGACGTGGGCATGGCCACAGGAGGAGTGGGCCTGTCGCCTGGTGCCATTACTCAGTGGGAAGGCACTGGAGGCCTACACAGCGATGGACGAAGAGAGGGCCCACCTGTACCCCGACCTGAGGGCGGCGCTGCTGGCTAAATTTGACATCTCGCCAGAGACGTATCGTCAGCAGTTCCGGTACAGCGCGGTTCCACCTGGAGAGAACCCAACGGAGACGTACCACCGCTTAAAGGGGCTCTATCGCCGATGGATCCGTCCGGAGCAGCACACGAAGGAGCAGATTGGTGAGCAGATCATCCTGGAGCAGCTGCTGCGTGTCCTTCCTGCCGACATCCGCACCTGGGTGAAGGAGCACGAGCCTGCAGATGGGCTAGCTGCATCCAAGCTAGCGCTGCAGTACATCAATGCGCGGAAAGGAGGCCCAGCCGCACACCCAGGAGGTCCCAGTCGTCAGCTTTTGTCACAGCCCAGGCCAGCAGTGAGATCCGGTTACCAGCCCCCTGGAGACTTCAACACAGCACCCAATCAGCGTGGGCCCAGTAAGGAGCTAATCTGTTTCTACTGCCAGCAGCCAGGCCACAAAGCATCCTTGTGCCCCGTCAGAAAAGCTAAACTTACGGGTGCCTGTTACACTCCACGTGCTGAAGCTGTAAATGCTGTAGGGAGACGGCAGCGTTTTAAGGACATTACCGTTAATGGCCAGCCTGTGACTGCTCTCCTTGACTCTGGCAGCTTCCTAACCCTAGTCCGGAGGGACTTGGTGCCAACTGGGATGGTGGATTTTAGCAGACAGGAAGACATTTTGTGTGTGCATGGAGACCGACATGCCTACCCCACAGCTGATTTGACTGTTGGAGTGAATGGACAGGCCTACTTGCTAACTGTGGGGGTGGTGGAAAAGCTGCCTGTTGCTGCCATCTTGGGGTGGGACTTACCTGTGCTGCTGGATGTACTGCTAGAAAAGGAGGGCAAGGACACAGACTGTGAAAAGGGCGTGTTAGGTCCTGTGATCACCCGGGCTCAGGCTAAAGCAGGGGTGACGTCTAAACCAAAGCTAACCTGTGAGCCTCAGACAGAGCCATTTTCCACCCTGGATGATAGTCTGTTCTTTACATGAGTACGAAGGGCCCACGGAAGTCTCGCCGACAGCGGCGCTTTGAAAAGGGTCTGAAATCCAGGGAGCCAGACTGTAATGAGGGGCTTATAAAGGACAGGTGGGAAGTGCCAGAGGACATTGGGGCCGTGCAAAGGGAGGATGCGTCTCTCAAGCCTTTACTTGACAAGGTGGTTGGGGGGCTGGACTCTGCTAAAGGGGACAGGGAATATTTTGTTCTTGAGAAGGATGTCCTGTATGCAGTGGCTGACGGTGTCAAGCGCCTCGTGGTTCCTGTGTCCTGTCGGCCTATGATTTTGCACTTGGCACACTCCTTGCCTTGGGCAGGTCATCTGGGCCGCAATAAGACTTTTTTGCGAATGTCGTCCTGGTTCTGTTGGCCCTCCATGTACGCAGATGTACAAATGTATTGTAAGACCTGTCCCATCTGCCAAAAGACTTCCTATGTGCGCCAATCAGATCGTGCTTACCTCCAACCAATGCCCGTGATCTCCACCCCATTCCGGCGTATAGCCATGGACATTGTAGGACCTTTGGTCAAAAGCAGTCGGGGTCACCAGTATATTTTAGTGCTTTCAGACTACGCTACACGGTTCCCCGAGGCCTTCCCCTTGCACACCGTCACTGCCCCTGCTGTGCTGCGTTGTCTGGTGCAATTGTTTTCCAGGGTTGGAATCCCGGACGAGATTGTGACGGACCAGGGGACCAACTTCACCTCCCGACTTCTTCAGCTCTTCCATCGCCAGCTGGGGATTTCGCCGCTGAAGACTATGCCTTACCACCCGCAGACAGACGGCTTGGTCGAACGGTTCAACCAAACCCTCAAGAAGATGCTGCAGAAGTTCGTGGCCGATACGGGGCGGGATTGGGATAGATGGCTGCCTTTCCTGCTGTTTGCGTACTGTGAGGTGCCGCAAGCCTCAACTGGTTTCTCCCCGTTCGAGCTGCTCTACGGCTGGGATGTCCAGGGGCCGTTGGACCTGCTGCGAAAGGGCTGGGAAGCTCCTTCCTCCACAACCAGTGATCGAACTGTGGTCCAATACGTGCTCGAGATGCGGGACCGGTTGGCGCTGTACCGTGACGAAGCAGAGATTAACCTTTGCAAGGCCCAGCAGTCCCAGAAGGCGTGGTACGACCGTCAGGCCCGACATCGAGAGTTCCATCCCGGCCAGAAGGTCCTGCTCCTGTTGCCATCCTCCACCAGTAAGCTGCTCGCCAAGTGGCAGGGCCCATACACAGTCCTTCGGAAGATGGGTCCAGTGACTTACGAGATCCACCATCCAGACAAGAAGAAGACAAAGCAGACCTATCACATAAACCTGCTGAATGAGTGGAAGGAGGCTCCTGTCCCGTGTCCAGTGACGTCCTTGTTGGTGGCCGAGGTGGACAGTGAAGGGGAGGAGGCGTCCGTTGCAGCCAGCTTCCACCAGCCTGTCGAACCTGCCCTTGACCACCTCTCTGCTGTCCAGTCCATCCAGCTCGGGGAGGTATTCCAGCGTGTGTCCAAGTTGTTTGCCGCCAACCCAGGGAGGACTGTCCTGGTCGAATACGTCATCCGCCTGAAAGAGAGAGGGCCAATCCGCCAGCGGTCCTATCGGGTGCCACAACATCTCGTGGAGAAGCTCCTGAAGGAAGTGGAGGAGATGCAGCGTCTCGGGGTGATTGAGCCATCCCAGTCCGAGTGGTGCAGCCCGGTGGTCATCGTGATGAAGAAGGACGGCTCACTTCGCATTTGCATTGACTTCCGGAAGCTCAACGCCATGTCAGAGTTCGATGCCTACCCGATGCCCCAGATCGATGATCTCCTGGAGAAGATTGGGCGGGCCAAGTTCATCACCACCCTCGACCTCTGCAAGGGCTACTGGCAGGTGCCCCTGGAAGAGTCCAGTCACCCTTACACGGCCTTCCAGACACCTGCAAGCCTCTTCCAGTTCACGGTGATGCCTTTCGGTCTCCACGGAGCACCTGCCACCTTCCAGAGGTTGATGGACCGGGTCCTGCAGGGGTGTGGGGACTGCAGTGCCGCCTACCTGGACGATGTGGTCATCTTCAGCAACACCTGGGAGGAGCATCTGCAGCACCTGGAGCGGGTCTTGAGCCAGATCCAGCAGGCCGGCCTGACACTCAATCCTGCCAAGTGTCAGTGGGCCAAAGAAGAAGCGAGGTACCTAGGCTACAGGCTTGGACACGGCGAAGTCCGACCGCAGATGGACAAGGTGGAGGCCATCCGCAGCTGCCCGCGGCCCCGCACGAAGAAGGAGGTGAGGTCCTTCCTGGGCCTGGCCGGCTGGTACTGGTTTGTCCCGCAGTTCGCCACCATTGCTGCTCCGCTGACTGCGCTGACTGCGAAGGACCAGAGGAATCCTGTCGCCTGGAGCGAGGACTGCGAGACCGCCTTCGAGACCCTGAAGACCCACCTGTGTTCCTCACCCGTGCTGAGGAGTCCTGACTTCAACCAGAGGTTCCTGGTCCAGACCGACGCGTCCGCCGTGGGACTGGGAGCTGTCCTGGCCCAGGGTCCGCCAGGAGAGGAACGTCCGGTTCTTTACATGAGCCAAAAGCTGCTGCCCCGTGAGACCCGGTACTCTACTGTCGAGAAGGAGGGCCTCGCGATCAAGTGGGCTCTGGAGAGCTTGCGGTACTACCTGTTGGGGAGGGAGTTCGACCTGGAGACCGACCACCGGGCTCTGACATGGATGAACTCTATGAAAGACCACAACAGTCGTCTCACCTGGTGGTACCTCGCCCTTCAGCCGTTCCAGTTCCAGATCCGTCACCGAGCCGGCAGGACCAACGTCGTGGCGGACTATCTCTCCAGGTTGCCGCACATCGCCAACCTCGGGGAGGAGAGGGATAATGTGACGGAGCGCCTCTAAATGCCCCGTCACTCTTAAACCCTGTGCGCCTTTTCTCCTCTCGGCGGCTCCGGGGGGGGGGGGGGGGGGGTGCAGGAGCGCGCCATGCTCCATTGTTCTCACAGCGCGCGCTGAGAAACTGTTTGCCGAGATCGCCCACACGTTCCCCGGCCCTGGACTCATAAACTGCCCTTCATAATCCTCCCCATATCTGGACTCACTTCTTCCCGGTTGTAACGCGTTGAGGGTGCACACTCGGCGCCTACACGTCTCCCCTCACCAAACACACCCGGACAATAACACTCACCTCTCAATGACTGTGCAGCCTCTGTGTCATGGGCCAAACAGAGGCGCTTCCGGCTGTGGGATAAATGGGGCAAGTGGCGCGCAATGAGGCCACCACGTGACCGGGACTTTCCCATTTTCCGGTTCTGTAGTTATTTTGTGGTTTATTATGTTTTCAGAGTTGTTTCAGTTACCTTAAGTTGGGTAATTTGTTTGTGAAATTTTGGTTTAATTGTATTATGGATTTTGTTCTTCCTTATGGTTATTTTTGCCTTTTCTTATTTACCCCCCCCTTACAAGTAACTTTTGGTTTGCCCGGGGGAGGGGCTAGGGGGGTATATATAGGGGCCCTGAGTTGAACAGAGGGAGAGTTGGTGCTGGAGGTTCTCTTGGTGATGTGGCTGCCTGCTGAAAGTTTTCAAGCTCTTTGTAAATACTTCTGTTTTTTTTCCTGCTTTGTCCACCAGTTTTGTTTTTTTTTTTGCACTGTAAATATTTATATACACTTTTAAAGGATTTGGTGCAAATAAAAGAATTCACTGTTTTTGGGACTCTTCGGCCTTGCCATCATTTTTATAACTTTTTTAACGAACCCGTGACAATGTGCTTCATATGGGGTTGGTATATGTGATTTTGTTCATATTTTAACAGTAGCAGATTTGGAGATTATAACAAGCTTGAACTGTTGTCTTTTTGCAGTGATGACAATATTGCAAAGCACAAAATATTGTGTATTGTAATGTGGCCTTGTTTTACATTTTTGTATTGTGTTGTTTTAAGTAGTAGTGTTCATATTGTTTCAACATGTGTCTGTTTATTGTACATATTTAACTGTTGCATTTGTAGGTGTGTGATTGCGTTAATCTGTACATGTTGTAATAAATGTGACCTTTATTTCTGCAGCAGTGTTGTAGGTGTTTGTATTGTGAATTATGTAAAATAAATATCAAATAGATATAGATGTTTTACCATAGTTTAAAATGATATTTGAATAGCAGTTTTTGAATCAATTTTACAGTTGATAAAATGGTGTTTCTTATTTGTAATAGTATCAATATAAAGTATCAATATGAAAATAAAACTAATTGAAGAAGTTGTTTTTGTGGTGTTGATCAGTTAATGATAATTTAACTCTAGGCATAGATATTTTGTGGTTAAGTTAGTTAAATCTATGAAGTTAACAAAAACTGGTTTTAGTTTGTGTTCCAATATATATTTAGTACTAGTATTTCAGTGGTAATATACCATTAGTGCAAAGTTTCTAATCATTGTTCATTCATTGGTTTCTATTCATTTTATATATTGCTTATTAACGTATTAATGAATTTATGGAATTATGTTGTAAACAAAAAGGTGTGAATTTTTATTATTAATCTATAATGTAGTATGTTATAGAAAAAATAATAGTAGTGAATGAGGAGTTGTGTTCAAACCTGTGATTGTATTAATCATGGTGTAAATTACAATTTTGTGTAGGTTATTTGATGTCAAGAAATTGTACTCAAGTTATTTATTTAAAAAGTAGATAAAGTTATATGAAGTTCATTTGCATAAGTAGATCATAAAGTGTTTACTGTGTATATGTTTAGTATACATGTGTATTTTTTCTAATGTAGTGGGAGTATACATTTAAGTGTAAGTGTCTTTCTGTGCTTGTGTGTATCGCTCTGCGTGTGTGTCTGTCTTTGCGTGTGTGCCTGTTTGCGTGTGTTTTTTGCGTGTGTGTGTGTGCTTGTTTGCGCTTCTGTATTTCTTTGTGTGTGTTTCTGTGTGTGTGTCTTCCTGCATGTCTATGTCTTTGGGTGTGTGTCGGCTCTGCGTGTGTGTATATGCCTGTGTGTGCCTGTGTAGGTGTGTGTGTGTGTGTGTGTGTGTGTGTGTGTGTGTGTGTGTGTGTGTGTGTGTGTGTGTGTGTGTGTTTGAGTGTGTGCTTGTGTCTGTATGTCTGTGTCTGTTTCTCTGTGTGTGATATGTTATGAAGTTTTAGCTGAATGGATATTTTATGTGTGAAACATAGACACACATAATAGACATTAATAGAATGAATGTCTATTAACAGTTGTATTTATAGATGACAGATGCCAAGTTTAAGGCATGGTTTGGAAACAACATTTAGAAAATATGACACATGCTTTCTGACTTTGGAGTGCAGTACATGTGCAATTATTCGTGAAAATGAGCATTTTGCCATTTTTGATTCTCATGCACGTAATATGGATGGGATGGATGAACGTGGCCTGAGTGTTGTGGTGTATCACAGTAGCCTTGAAAAGGTTTTTGAGCATGTATGTAGATTAGCAACTGGGCTCATAGTAAGAAGGAAACTGTTTGAGATTGCAGGTGTGTGTGTCATTGACAAAACAAATAGTCAGGAAGGTTGTAAGCAGCCAATGTCAACGCATGTCGGTCCATCAAAAAGGCAAAGAATTTGTGATGTAAGTGAAAGTGATGTTGTTTTTGTGAGTCTTTCAACTCAAAAGCTTCAGTTCAATCCTCTTAGTAATGTGGTAGCAGAAGCTTTAGGTTCACATTTGAACATAGAATCAGTCAAAGTTGCAGTAGCATACAATGAAGTAGGTGAGTTAGCCATACCATGTCAGAATGAAGAAATAGTTGGTGATGGAAGTTGTTTCTTCAGAGCAGTCAGTCAGGCTTTGAGTGGTACACAGGAGTATCACCCAGTTATTTGACAAGCAGTGGTCGAGCAACTGGCAAGTAATGCTGTTGCATATAGTAGTCTTTTTGAGAAGTGAGTATTTGTCAGTGATGGAGTATATTAGAATATCTAAAATGGCTCATGTTTGCACTTGGGCCACAGAAGTAGAGATTCAGGCAACAGCAGCTTGTTTAGGGGAAAATGTATTTATGTTTTGTGGTGACCATCGGCTTGAATATAGATGCAAAAATACATTGTTAACAGATTAAGGAGTATATTTGGAGAACTGCTATGGTAACCATTATGAGACTGTTGTTTGTGTACAACGACTTCAAATGTATGGTTGCTATGGTTACTGCAATGTGAATTTGGGCCATTTTAGAGTGTCCCAATTCAGACAGCAGGATAGGGAGAAAGATGTTGCTGGTATCAAAAGTTGTATTGCAGATGTAGGTTGTGTTGCAGATCTTAATAAAGATGAAGTAGCAGAGCAACATCAGCATTTAATACATCTGTACAGGCCATGGATCGTGTGGCAGTGTTGAGTGCTGTCAGCAAAAAGTCATTTACATTTAGTCAGTTGTGTAATGATGTAGCAAAATCACTATGTAAAAAGTTCAATGTTGAGTTTACAAAGGTAGATGGCACCAGTAATGGCAGAGTGTGGGCCTTTAGGTCCAATTTGTACGACAATTAAAGTTGTAGAGGACAGTAATAGTTTCTTTAGAGCAGTAGCTCAAGTGATTGCTGGTTGTCAAAATGGACACGGCAAGATAAGGCGTATTGTAGTTAAATATATAGAGAGTGATGGTGACAAGCATGTGAAGTTTGAGGGAACGGTACAGTTGTATGTCAGAGTATATTCAGAAGACAAATGAAATATGTAGGACACTGTGCTTCTGACATTGAATTTAGGGCTAAAGCTAATGTGCTTGGAGTTGATGTCTTTGTTTATATGGAAGGAAAATGGGTAAAGTATAGTTGCATGAATGCAATGTCGACAGATCAAGATATATTTGAAAAATGTAAACAATACTTTTGAGCCAGTTGTTTGTGTGCAACATGGTAATGACCAAGGTTGCTTTAATTTGTGCAGAGTATGTAATTCATCAGGCATGGAATATAGGCATCAAAGGAAAGCGAAGAATGTGTTCAAAGAGCAGTTTGAAAGCAATAGGCAGGATGAGCATTTGTTAAAGTATCTGAAAAAGAAAAGGAATTTTCAATGGAAGATTGTATATAAAGACAATAAAGTGTTTAGGGAGGAAGCCAAAGAAAGAAACAAAAGGACATATAAGGAAAAACAGCTGCATCGGGACAATGTTAGGGCAAGGAGTTTACGGTCATATAAAGAAAATCTGAAGCATAGGGAGACAGTTAAGAAAAGGAGTAAGGAAAGGTATTTGCGTATGTATGAGGAGAATGTTCTTTTTAGAGAGAAATGTAAGGCAAGGAGTATCCGGAATTATCAAATGAATGTGTTGCATAGGCAGCAAGTAAAGCAGAGGAGTCAAAAAAAATATGAATTCATTGAAGAACACCGGCAGAATGTAAAAGCCAGGAGTCGCAGCTAGGATTGTGTAAATGTAGAGCACCAGCAGAATGTAAAAGCCAGGAGTCGCATCAAGTATCGTGTAAATGTAGAGCATCGGCAGAATGTAAATGCTGAGAGTAAAAGAAAGTATTCTGTCAATCTAGAGCACCAACAGAATGTAAAAGCTGAGTAAAAGAAAGTATCGTGTAAATCTAGAGCACAGGCAGAATGTAAAAGCTGAGAGTATAAGGAAGTATTATACAGATCCTGAGCATAAGAAGTGTGTTTTAGCCAGTAACACACAGAGGATGAAACTAAAGGAGAAATCAGAGCAGTTTGATTTAGTCATGAAACAGTTCTTAGAGAAGGTAAAAGACGGTCCAGATTTTTCTATGTTGCATTTGCTGTAGATTGTTGTTCTGACACCAGGTTTTACAGTGTAAGAGAGACAATTATAATAACAGGAAAGATGTTGCTGCAGTTGCAGATTTATGCATTATTGAAGCTTATCTCCACAAATGTAATGATTGTGTAATGCCGTGTCAGTGGTTGAATACAGCTCGAGCTCAGAGTTGTGGATCTGTTACACATGTAATGACAAGGTCAGTAGAGGTGAAATGCCAGCTGAATGTGCAGTCAACAAATTGGGTGTTGATCCTATTCCCCCAGAATTGGCATGTTTAAATAGCGTTGAGCAACATTTAATTGCATTACATATTCCATTTCTGAAAATGTTGGCTTTACCTAAAGGTGGCCAAAATGGGGTACAATCACGTGTGTCCCAGCAAATATTGTACAGACCAACAATTTGCTGCCTCCAGACCCAAGTATGGAGGGCTCATTGTTGCCTGTGAAACTGAAGTGTAAATGAACATATAAAGGACATTATGAGTACCAGTTTGTTGACTCCATGCACATACGGCAGGCATTGCAGTATTTGAAAAGTGTGAATAGGTATTATGCAGAAGTTGAATTCAATGATGAATGGCTCAATGTGTTTTGTAGGGAAGAAGAGAGTGAAGTTGTTCCACGGCAGACTGAAGAAGCAGTAGATGTTGAAGAATCTGATGATAATGATGATGAGCTTTTACACAATAGGCAGCAGCACTGTATGTTTCAGGTTACGTGTCATGCCCTTTGACACTGGTCAGGAAGCACTGGACCAATATTTTGTTGATGTATTGAATCTGGCCCCAGCAGAAGGAAATAATCCTGTTAAATTACTCTCTGATCGGGACAATGAAGTCAAATGCTTCCCAGTGTTGTTTCCGCAAGGCTGTAACACATATCATGAAAGCAGGCTGCATTGCTTGACATTGTCGCGTTACTTTAATAATCGAATATGGCATGCTGATGGTAGGTTTGCATGGAATGTTGAGTATATCTTTTTTGCCCAACACTTGTCTGAAGTAGAACAGGTAGAAATAGAACAGCAAATGTATCAATAGCATTAATGAAAGGAAAAGGAGGTAGTAAGACCCACAAAATGGGTAAAGACAAAGTGAACGAAGACTCCTTGAAGAAATTGTTGGAGTTTGATGATGGTTATAGGTTTCTGAAACCTATAAGAGATACCCCAGCAATTTGGCAGGCAACACAGTATGACCTGCTGGCATGTGTGCATCAGCTTGGTATAGCCACATGGTTTTCTTCATTTTCATCTGCTGACCTGCGCTGGCAAAACCTTCTGCATGGCACTTTAAAACAGGAAGGCAGAACAGAGACTGCTGAAAGCTTAAAGTGGGCAGATCGATGTGAGCTGTTGCGTTGTAATCCTGTCAATGTGGCGCGAATGTTTGATTTTCGGTGGCGTTGTTTTTTAAGGGAGGTCCTCCTGTCTGCATCCCATCCAATTAGTGAAATTAAACATTACTTTTACTGGGTGGAATTTCAGCAGCGTGGCTCCCCGCATGTGCAGTGCCTATTGATACATAAGAGCATGGACGCAGAGGTCATAGAATTCATTGACCAATATGTGACGTGTGAGTTACCCTCAGAAGATGAGGAGTTATTGGAGATCATTCAGTCAGTTCAGCAGCATTCAAAGCGACACTCCAAGTCATGTAAAAAGAATAAGACAGTTTGTTGTTTCAATTTTCCGAAGCCTGCATCTATGCAGACTTTATATGTCGTGAAGAGAAGTGTGTGTGTCGTGTAGGCAAAAAAGATAAGTTGGTGCCATGTACATGTCTAATGCATAAAGACAGAGCAGCAGAGATTCTCAGTAAAATGAAGAATGCATTGTCAGATGAGAAGCGCAGCTATGACAGTTTGGAGAGTTTGTTCCACAGCGTAGGTGTAACTCAAGGTCTCTTTGAGAAAGCTTATAAACGCTGTAGTAATAAACCCCATGTGGTGTTGAAAAGGGACATCAATGAGGTTTGGGTTAATCAGTATAAAAAGTCATTGTTGAAATGCTGGAATGCTAATTTAGACATTCAGTATGTAGTTGATGCGTATGCATGTGTAGTGTACATAATATCATATATGTCAAAGGCCGAAAGAGAGATTGGCCTGTTGTTAGGACATGCTCAAAGGGAGGCAGCAAAGGATAAGAATATGAACGCCAGAGACACATTGAAGAACTTAGGCCGTGTATATTTGCACAACCGTGATTTTTGCGCACAAGAAGTCGTGTACAGATTGACAGGTAGCATGCATTTGAAAGAATGTTCGCAAAAAGTAGTCTTTGTACCCACTGGTGAAAATATAGTCAGGATGAGTTTGCCTTTGAATGTTTTGAAAGAAAAGGCATCATCTGATGGTTTTAGCATTGATAATACACTATATTGCCAAAAGTATTCGCTCACCTGCCTTGACTCGCATATGAACGTAAGTGACATCCCATTCCTAATCCACAGGGTTCAATATGACGTCGGTCCACCCTTTGCAGCTATAACAGCTTCAACTCTTCTGGGAAGGCTGTCCACAAGGTTTAGGAGTGTGTTTATGGGAATTTTTGACCATTCTTCCAGAAGCGCATTTGTGAGGTCACACACTGATGTTGGACGAGAAGGCCTGGCTCTCAGTCTCCGCTTTAATTCATCCCAAAGGTGTTCTATCGAGTTGAGGTCAGGACTCTGTGCAGGCCAGTCAAGTTCATCCACACCAGACTCTGTCATCCATGTCTTTATGGACCTTGCTTTGTGCACTGGTGCACAGTCATGTTGGAAGAGGAAGGGGCCAGCTCCAAACTGTTCCCACAAAGTTGGGAGCATGGAATTGTCCAAAATGTCTTGGTATGCTGAAGCATTCAGAGTTCCTTTCACTGGAACTAAGGGGCCAAGCCCAGCTCCTGAAAAACAACCCCACACCATAATCCCTCCTCCACCAAACTTTACACTTGGCACAATGCAGTCTGACAAGTATCGTTCTCCTGGCAACCGCCAAACCCAGAATCGTCCATCAGATTGCCAGATGGAGAAGCGCGATTCGTCACTCCAGAGAACATGTCTCCACTGCTCTAGAGTCCAGTGGCGGTGTGCTTTACACCACTGCATCCCACGCTTTGCATTGCACTTGGTGATGTATGGCTTGGATGCAGCTGCTTGGCCATGGAAACCCATTCCATGTGAAGCTCTCTGCGCACTGTTCTTGAGCTAATCTGAAGGCCACATGAAGTTTGAAGGTCTGTAGCGATTGACTCTGCAGAAATTTGGTGACCTCTTAGCACCATGCGCCTCAGCATCCGCTGACCCCGCTAGGTCAGTTTACGTGGCCGAGTTGCTGTCATTCCCACACACTTCCACTTTTGTATAATATAGCTGACAGTTGACTGTGGAATATTTAGGAACGAGGAAATGTCACAACTGGATTTGTTGCACAGGTGGTATCCTATCACAGTTCCATGCTGGAATTCACTGAGCTCCTGAGAGCGACCCATTCTTTCACAAATGTTTGTAAAAGCAGTCTGCATGCCTAGGTGCTTGATTTTATACACCTGTGGCCATGGAAGTGATTGGAACACCTGATTCTGATTATTTGGATGGGTGAACAAATACTTTTGGCAATATAGTGTATGTGGATGACTAGTATGGTTGATCGCTATAAGAACAGGCCAGATAATAGTGATTTTAATTACGCGTATGGCAGCATTTGCATCAAAATATCGGATACTGAGCAAAAATGAGAATTCCTGTAGTCGAATCACATTAAAGAATAAATGTGTTTTTTTAACAAAAAGAACACGAACCAAACCAGCGGTTGTGCGTTGCGCACACTTTTCGGAGACCAACAAGCCAGATGCATTTTATCAAAGCATTCTGCAGCTGTTTCTGCCATACCATGTCGATGCAGAGCTAAAACCTCCAAACTGTGAAACTTTTGAACAGTTTTACAAAAATGGTAATGTGAAGTTTAGCAATGGATCCACACATTCTGTAAAGTCTGTTGTGGATGATAATAGAAGTAAATTTGAAACAAAAGCCAATAAGTTAGATAATATTGAAAATACAGTTGATGTTGATGCTATACATGAAGATGCCTGGGGTCACTTGTGTCCAGAGCAAGAGCTAGAGCGATTAGAATGTCAAGAGGAACGCAGAGCCAAAGGCCAGACAGTGGAAGAACGTGTGGAAAATATTCCAGACCTGGCAGTGGTTGGCAAGGAGATAGCCCATTTGGAGAAGCGTAATAATATAATGTGCAGAAATGAGGGTCTAGCTTTAATTAGATCTCTGAATGAGATGCAGCTTGCTATTTTTTTTTTACGGCAGTGGTGCTTAGAAAAGAGCAGGACAAAGGCCAGATCCACTACACTTTTTTCTTACAGGAGGTGCAGGTACAGGTAAGAGTCATTTAATCAAGGCTATTCAATATGAGGTCATGAGGTTGTTGCAACCGATGTGTCATCATCCTGACAACATTTGTGTTTTGTTGACTGCTCCTACAGGGATTGCTGCATACAATTTGCGTACAGCAACTATTCACAACACACTTTGTATTGGCAAAGATGTACGCTTGTTGTACACACCTTTAGGTGAGGAGAAGATTAATACTCTCCGTGCTAAATATAGCGATCTGCAGATACTGATTATTGACGAAATCTCCATAGTAGATCATAAACTGTTGGTCTATATCCATGGCAGATTAAGGCAGATCAAAGTGGTGACTTTTCCCCCTTTAGGAATCTCAGTGTTGTGGCTGTAGGGGATTTTTACCAGTTGCTTCCTGTTAAAGGGAAGCCCCTGTATGATGATGATGGTGGCATCAACTTGTGGTGTAGTCACTTCCAAGTTGCCGAATTGAAAAGCATTGTTAGACAACAAGATGTTGTGTTTGCAGAAATGTTGAACAGGCTTCAATGTCGTTCAAAAGACACCGCAATGCTAAACAGTGACAGAAATATTGAGACATTGTGAAACCGGTGAAGTGAGCTCAGCTTTACACATATTTGCCACCAACAAACAAGTAAATGAGCATAATATGGAGCAGTTATGTAAGACTTGCCGTGAGTCTGTTTTGATTGAGGCTCAAGATTTTGTTAATAACAAAAAAACAGGCAAGCTTGAGTTGTCGGACTGGCATCATGCCAAAGCGTCAAATACATGTTTGGAGGAGGCGCTGCATCTGGGTAAAGATGCCCGGGTTAACTAAAAATATTGATGTTACGGATGGTCTTGTAAATGGTGTGTGCGGCACTGTAACGCACATAGTAAAGTCTGACAACAAGAAGTTTCCTCTGAAGGTGTATGTCAAGTTTGATGATGATGGCGGTGCATTAAGGAGGAAACAAACTGCAAGTGTGTCAGCAGATTTAGTAGGTTCAACACCTATTGGACCAGAGGAAGAAAGGGCTACCAGTAAAGGTGGAATGTGCTGGCAATTTCCATTGAAATTTGCCTGGGCTTGTACAGTCCATAAGGTGCAAGGCCTTACTGTTGATAGTGGTGTGGTTTGTCTGAAAAAAGTATTTGTACCAGGACAGGCTTATGTAGCATTAAGCTGTGTTCGCAGTTTGTCAGGCTTGATAATTCAAGATTTTGATGAGAAACGTATTTACGGTAGGGCAGATGGAAAGGATGCCATTCAGCGTATGCCAGTTTTTGACTGAGGACAGAAGACATGAAGTAACTACAGCATGTTTTACTGTGTTTTTGATGAATGTCCAAACTCTAACTGCACGTGAAAGATTTGGCATTATGCACACAGCATTTACAGCTTAACTGTATTGCTGTTACAGAAACATGGCTGGCTTCTGCCTCTTCATTTGATAGTGTTAACATTCATGGTTACACTTTCAATAACAGTCCTCGATGTGTAGCGTATACTAGTAAAAACCAAGCACTTGTAGCAATAAAAGCCCAAGAACATGGTGGAGTAGGCATTTATAGTGTAGACAATGTGGCATATAATGTCATTCAACTACCAAACATGAATTTGGAATGTTTGGTGTAGACCAAACATTCCAAATGTTAGCTGTAGAGCTATGTTACTTATGACCTACTGATAGCGATCATTTATCGCCCACCATCCTATCCCATGTCTTTGTTTAAGCAGCATCTTGGTAAGTTACTTGATTGGCTAGATCCACTAAGTAACACCATTGCTGTTGTGGGAGACTTCAATGATGACATTTTGAAGTCATCAAGCATCTGTTCTTTTGTAAGAGATAAAGGGTATGTGCAAGTTGTGACACAGCCCACGACGGAAAGAGGCACAATAATTGACCATGTGTATGTTAAAACATCACATTATGAAGTGAAGTCAATTGTGTGGCCTACATATTTTAGTGACCACGAGGGCCTGGTTTGTTGTTTTGAAAACAAGACCGAGTAATGTCACACCGTGTGCTGCTATAGTGTTAAAACATGCAGGCACAATATTTGCAGGGGACGGGAAGACTTTTTTGGTAGTTAAAGAGTCAATATATGAAGTATGTAAAAGCAAAGTTTTATTTGTTGTTGGACGTATAAACTTTGTGTTTTCAGCATTGTTAGTTCAAGTGTTATGGTTCAGTTTAGTTCATATAGTAATTTTAATAGGCCAGAGGTTTCGTTTCCTGTATTACAACAGCATTGATCAGTAAAATCAGTTAAAAAAAATTGTAGCACTAATTGACAACAGGCCTCATTTCACATGTACAAGGTGCAAAAGGCTTTTTGATATCTTCAATAAAGGCACATTGAATAATAAGAAGAGTTCATAGAATACATGTGATTAATGTAATGGTGTAGAATGTGTCAAAATATTAAAATCCAGCAACTCATATGCTGTTGTAAATGCAGGTTTTGCTTTACCTTCCATGTCAAAAAGCAAAAGGCACTGGTAATGGTACTCCTAGTTTACTGGGATGGGGTCGACTCCCTGCGGTGCCCTGATGCTAATTTTGACTTAAACATGAGAGGTGCTGAAATGTGTTATCAGCTACTTAGCTGTACTGTTGATATCTTAAATAAAAGTAGCATAATATCCAAGTAAACATGTAGCTAAGTATGTCACACTATCAAACATATCCTGTCTTGTTGGCAATTACTGGCAATATGACTATGAATATTAGCTTGCAGATGTTGTCAATGTGACTAATTTTTTGCATCTTGATGTGCTACATAAGCCATACAAACTTTGGTAGATGTAATTGACAAAACCTGGTCATAGTAGATGGTCCAACTGTCACAGGGTGTACTATTGAGCCATTTTGCCATACATATGTACACTTTTCCTACAATATCCACTATTTTGCCAGCTGGGAAGTGTGTGCAAATCTTAAGTCATAGCACCACCTGAAAGCAACAGATTGGAGAATATACACACTACACCGCGTTCCAAATTATTATGCAAATTATATTATTCTATATATATATATTCTCTGATTTTCCTAAATAGTCGATGCAAATGACAGTCAGCATAATTTTCAAGTCATCAGCTGTTTAAGTTTAATTCAAATGTTATTGAACAAACCTCCCAATGAAAACAGTATTTTTTTCAAAAATCAAAAAAGTCAAATGCACTGTTCCAAACTATTATGCACAACAGAGTTTCAAGACATTTTCTAGGTTGTAAAGAACTAAAAATAGTCATTTGTTGAATTTGCAGCATTAGGAGGTCATATTTACTGAAATCAAAAGCTATTTCAATCAAAAACATCTTAACAGGTCAAGTTACATTTTAACATAGGACCCCTTATTTGATAGCAGCTTCACAATTCTTGCATCCATTGAACTTGTGAGGTTTTGGAGAGTTTCTGCTTGAATTTCTTTGCAGGATGTCAGAGCTCCCAGAGCTGCTGTTTGGATGTGAACTGCCTCCCACCCTCATAGATCTTTTGCTTGAGGATGCTCCAAAGATTCTCAATAGGGTTGAGGTCAGGGGAGGATGGGGGCCACACCATGAGTTTCTCTCCTTTTATGCCCATAGCAGCCAATGATGCAGAGGTATTCCTTGCAGCATGAGATGGTGCATTGTCGTGCAAGAAGATGATTTTGTTTCGGAAAGCACGGGTCTTCTTTTTGTACCATGGAAGAAAGTGGTCAGTCAGAAACTCCACATACTTTGCAGAGGTCATTTTCACACCTTCAGGGACCCTAAAGCGGTCACCCAGCTCTCTCCCCATGATTCCAGCCCAAAACATCACTCTGCCACCTCCTTGCTGACATTGCAGCCTTGTTGGGACATGGTGGCCATCCACCAACCATCCACTACTCCATCCATCTGGACCATCCAGGGTTGCACGGCACTCAGTGCACAAGACTGTTTGAAAATTAGTCTTCATGTATTTCTGGGCCCACTGCAGCCGTTTCTGCTTGTGAGCATTGGTTAGGGGTGGCCGAATACAAGGTTTATGCCTAACTGCAAGCCTCTGGAGGATCCTGCACCTTGATGTTTGGGGGACTCCAGAGGCACCAGCAGCTTCAAATACCTGTTTGCTGCTTTGTAATGGCATTTTAGCAGCTGGTCTCTTAATCCGATGTATTTGTCTGGCAGAAACCTTCTTCATTGTGCCTTTATCTGCACGAGCCTGTGTGTGCTCTGAATCCGCCACAAATCTCTTAATAGTACGATGATCAGCTTAAGTTTTCGTGAAGTATCTAAGGTTTTCATACTTTGTCCAAGGCATTCAACTATTTCATGCTTTTCAGCAGCAGAGAGATCCTTTTTCTTTGCCACATTGCTTGAAAATGGAGGTCTGCTTAATAATGTGGAACATCCTTCTTCAGTAGTTTTTCCTTTAATTGGGCTCACCTGGCCAACTAATTATCACAGGTGTCTGAGATTGATTTCAGTGATCCAAAGAGCCCTGAGACACAATACCATCCATGGGATTAATTGAAAAACAAAAAATTTAATCTTTATGACACTTCAATAGTTTGAATAATAGTTTGGAACGCGGTGTAGTTATCCAGCACTTTCTGTTTCATGCTAAGACATCCAAAATGGCTGCCAGGTGGTGGTATTACTGTGAATGTGTATCAATCTATGAAGGTGATTAGGACCAAACAGTGATCACACATGTAAAGTTTGAGGCAGATTTGAGCATGTACAAACTTGTTAGACATCGCTTCCTGTTTCATGGCAAGACATCTAAAATGGCCATCAGGTGGCGCTATCACTTTCACTGTATATTGGTCTATGGAACTCATCAGGGTAGGACTCTGATGACACACGTAAAGTTTGAGGCAGATTGTAGCATGTACAAACTAGATAGACATTACTTCCTGTTTCATAGGAAGACATCCAAAATGGCCAGCAGGTGGGGCTATGACTGTGAACTCATATCAACCTATGGACATGATCAGGGCCAGACTCTGATTACACATGTAAAGTTTGAGGCAAATTAGAGCATGTACAGACTAGATATGCATCATTTCTTTCCCTCCACCAGGTGACATTATAACTGTGACTGTATATCAGTCTATGGAATTCATCATAGCCAGACTCTGATCACACATGTAAAGTTTCAGGCAATTTGGAGCATATGCAGGCTAGTTATACACCACTTTCTGTCTATCCACCATGTGGCGCTATGTGTGACTATATATCAGCATGTGAATGTCATCAGGGCCAGAATCTGATAATACATGTAAAGTTTCAGGCAAATGGAGCTAAACAAGCTAGTATAAAACACTTGTTGTCTATCCACCAGGTGGCGCTATGATTGCGAGTGTATTTCAGCATATGGTGGTGGTGAAAGCTGAACTCTGATTACATTTGTAAAGTTTCAGGCAAATCGGAGCATGTACGTGCTAAAAATGAAGCACTTCCTGTCCATCCACCAGGTGGCGCTATCACTGGGACTGTATATTGGTCTATGGAATCCATCAGGGCCACACTCTGATCACACATGTAAAGTTTCAAGCAGATTGGAGCATGTACTGGCTTGTTATAGAGCATTTCCTGTCCTTCCACCATGTGGCGCTGCAACTGAGTGTATGTTGACCTATGGATGTGATAAGGATTGGACTCTGATCACACATGTAAAATTCCAGGCAGATTGGAATATGTACAGGCTAGTTATACAGCATTTCCTGTCCGTCCAACAGGTGGCGCTATCACTCTGACTGTAAATTGGCCTATGGAATTCTTCAGGGTCACACTCTAATCACGCATGTAAAGTTTCAGGCAGATCACAGCATGTACAGGCTAGTTATAGAGCATTTCCTTCCATCCACTAGGTGGCGCTATGACTGTATTTCAGCATATGGTTGTGATGAGGGCTGGACTCTGATCACATTTGTAAAGTTTCAGGCAGATCACATAATGTACAGGCTAGTTATAGAACACTTCTTGTCCATCCACCAGGTGGCGCTGTGCCCGAAACTGTATATTAGCCTATAGATGTGATCAGGATTGGACTGTTAATAAACATGCAAAGTTTGAGGCATATTGGTCTATGGATGTCTTCAAAGGCGGACACTGATCACAAATGTAAAGTCTGAAGCAGATTGGAGCATGCAGAGGATAGTTACACAGCAGTTGATGTTTCATGGCGAAGCATCAAAATTCTGGAGGCTGCCATGGCCACGTCCTCAGACTTATAATGAAAATTTTGATAACCTTTCATTACAAATACTTGTTGTACATACTGGTAAAATTTGAGGTCTCTGGGAGTTATCCCCTATGAGGAATTTGTTCTCGAAATTACAAAAATCACCAAAATTCTCACAATAAATCCAAGGTGGCGGACTTCCTGTTGGGTTTAGGGTGTGACTACAAGAGGCTTTTGTGTGCGCCCCGATGTGCTCTATATGCCTCCCAACTTTTGTGGATGTAGGTTAAACACACTTCGGGGGCTGTTTGTTAAAAATGCTGTAGGGGGCGCTAAAGCACATGTAGCACCGAGATACATACAGTGTCCTTCCATTCACTGATGGTGATGTGCATGATAATTTTGGTGAGTGTTGAAGTATTCATGATCTGTCAAAAAGTACTTTGTCTGTCACGGCGATATTTGGTTGCCACGGCAACAGCATTCCATGAAATGTCAAAGCCTTCACAGTGTGGGATTGTCAAGAGGTGAAGGTTTGGCTGACCAATTTCAAGCATTATATCACACAGTTTGGGGGCCATAGCACCTGAAAATATAATGCCTTAAACTTACTGTTACCAACAGGTGGCGCTATGACCTTTTCAGAATTTATGAGTGTGGATGTCTTTAGACTGGGCCTGGCATACAGCAAGTGAGGTTTGGGCCAGATTGGATCATGTGCAGCTGAGATATAAATAATTCAGTTTTCATGGCGAAACATCAAAATTCGCCGCGCCGCCAGACACCCCTTGATGACGAGTCACCATTTTCTCTGTGAATCATCATCAACGTGTTCAAGCTTATGTCACCACATTTGAGGTCAATTTGGCCAACAGGCTAAGAATTGTACATGAAAGTGTAAAAAAATGTCAAATTCCTGTTACCACAAGGGGGCGCTATGACTGTGAATGAATTTTACCATGTGGATCTCGTCAGGGCAGGACTCTGATCATACATGTAAAGTTTCATTCAGATTGGAGCATGTACAGGAGAGTTACATAGCACTTCCTGTTTCATGGCGAAGGGTCAATATTTTTAGGCACTGCCATGGCCACACCCCTTGACTTATTAAAAAAACTTCGGTAATTTTTCATCAGGAAGGACTATTGCATGTGCTCGGACCCTAATAACAATAAACCCTAGGGTTACAATAGAGTCCTAGGCACCGTTGGTGCTCGGACCCTAATAATAAACCCTAGGGTTTCAATAGGGTCCTCCGCACCATCGGTGCTCGGACCCTAATAATCTCTTGTATTCCAATAGGGTCTTCGCACCATCGGTGCTCGGACCCTAATAATAAACCCTCGGGTTTCAATAACTATGCATATTCTGTGCAGCCCTGTATCTCCCACAGCTTCGGTCTCCTCTCCACTACAGTCAATTACACTGCCAAAAGCCGTAAAATCCTATTGGCTGCTGGCTGAGATGTCATGAGGGGTGAGCATGTCACTCACATGGGAGAGAGGTAACCTGGCTCACAAGAATGCTGCAATAAATCCTTTTTACAGCAGTGTCTCCTGTAGTTCTATCTGCTGTTCCTCCCTATTTTGTTCCTCTTTTTCTATTCTATCACTTGCTGCTCCAGATAGCGTTCGCCGCAGGTGTAAGTGGCACAGCTAACCTCTTTGCAATAGCTGTAGCATAGCACCATCAGCAGAATGAGTTCCAGCTGCACCACTTAATAATATCTAAAAGAGAGTCACTGGAGTCTTTCTGAGCAAGGTTATGGATGTCTGTGGAAAACAGTGGTCTTTAATACACCTACCAAACACAGCTTAACTAAATCACATAGAGGCAAATGCGCTCAGGTGCACTCTCCCTCTCTTTCGCTGTGTAGACAATAGTTGTGATTGTCTGTTACTCATGACAGGTAACGGGCAATCAGATTGGATGGGATATTGCTGAGACCACAGAGTAACTGCAGAGAGACAGCCAGCTGAATAAGAGGCAAAGGAGCACATTTCTATATTGTATTGCAATAATCGTCCATTAAAAACAATGATACAGACTATCTAAAAAATGTATCAGTGTCACTAATCGGCCAGCCTCATAATCGGTCGATCCCTAATCCCCACATTAATTGTGAGAAGCAGAGGTGATCAAAACCATGATTATTGGCTCTTACTTCTTTCTGGTCTCCGTGTTTTGGTGAACAAAGCAGCTGCAGGCCATAGAAAGCCATCTCAGGAACACTCCTCAGCTTGGCGACATCTCTGTGCAGGAATGACACAAACTGTCAGCTTTCATGTCTTGGATACATTCTTCAAGATGACAGAGAACAGAAAGAAAACTCACTGATCAGCAGCAAAAGTTAGCTCGCCAATGACGGGTTCGAAGTAAAGCAGCTTACTGAAGATCTGCAGAGGGAAAAAAAGGAAAAGTTTACCTGCTCATATACTACGACACTGCAGTGTGGTATTAGGTGGGCATGAATATGAATTCTTAAGTTACCCGAATGCAGTTGCTGGCACTATGTGGTCTGTCTTTAAGTGGAAATGTTTGCAGGAATCTGAGGAGGCTTTGGACCAGGAAAGTCACAGCATCTCTAATCTTCATCAAGTCCTGGCCAGAGAAATGACACCCCTCTTCCTCCTCTTCTTCCTCTACATCATCCATTTTCATCTAAGGGTAACACAGACAAGCACTAACATCTCTAGACATTGGCTGTAGTGCACTTCCATAAAATATCATTGCAATTTTTTGAACTTTTTTTAATTGGTTGCCCTGGTACACTTTTTTCCCCATTTAGTTGCAATAGCACATAATTTAGGTACACCCAAATGACACATTTTAACTGCTACCTTTTTGTTAGTTCCCTTACGTGCTCGTCATTTCTTAACACATAATGCAAATGACTGTAAACAAGAATAAAACTGAAGATAAACATTTTGTACATTTGACCTATAATTATCAAATAAGGATGATCTGAGACTCACATTTAGCCAGAAGTAGCTTTTTTTTTTGGCTGTTTGTTGTCAATTTTATTATCATTTCTCTCGCCTTACTGCTTTGGTTTGCCACTGTCTGGCACTGAAACACTGCAGGGCGGGGGACTGCTCTGCCAGCCACACATCTGCATCGGCAGCCACTAAAATTTACAGTCAGATGACAGTCTTCCCTGTCTCATGGGCAATGGTAGACACTGTTAGATGGGCACAGACAAGCCTCTAGTCTGTACTCACCTACTGCAGTGTGGCTGTTCAGACAACGGTGTGAAAAAACATTTGTTTGAAAACAGTGAAATAAAGTGCTCTGATGTAAAACTGACCAGTTAAAATCAAGTGATTTTGTCGACCAGAGCAGGCCGGTGAGAGACATACAGGAAACGTCAGGCGTACCTCGATAAGCAATAAAATTGTTTAGTAATACCTGATGGATTTTTGGTTGTATATGCAACCAAAATGGTTGTAGTCTAGAGAGCTGAAGGCCATTTTAACATGATAATGTACAATTCACGTTGCAGAAACAAATCTTTTTTTCACAAACATGCATTATCTATCAAAAGTGGAAAGTTTATGGTCGCTTAGCTCTTGTTTTATGGCAATCCATCTAGACGGTTTTCAATCAACAGATATTACAATTCCTCCCCCCTTCCAAAAAAAGAAAAAAAACAAACAAGCAGGAAAAAAACGCCTGTGAGGTAGCACTAGATGGAAAATCTACTACAGATTTGTCATGTACCTCTCGAGCATCTTTCCGCTGTGGTTTGGAACGTTTGTCGTCTGCCTGAGAACTCTTCAGGCTGTCTTTCTTGCGCTTCTTTCCAGAGTCATGAGGCCAGCAATGAGAGGTCAAGTCTGAACATGTGTCCAATAAAACTTCATGGAAAACCTTGTTGGCGATGCTTCCTGGAAGCAACAGAGTCATCTCAAGAAACTGTACACACAAGCATAGAATACTATTGTAGACACACAACACTATCCCCATAATAATCAGACTGTGCTACAGCATCCAGCAGGTAACTCACACTTTAGACATAACAAAGGAGTTAAAGATGACAATACACATCAATGACGGACAATATGTGCTTAGACACAACTGAAATTTGGATGTAGCTGTTTAGATTGCTGGAAAATGGAAAACAGCCTGTATGTATGTTCTCTATTCTATCAGGTATGCGTGAGAGGAATGGCTAGAAATGCTGAGAGGAATTGAAATAATTCTGTTTTTTTTTTTTGCAGCATGTTCTGTCGTGATCTAGTTATTTCATCGGGTAAAAAAAAGGCGAGCAGTAAAATGATCACCCAAACTGGCCATTTCGAATCGCTGTTGTTTGAAGAGTCACTTCAAACTTCAATTTTGACCACTTTTGGGGAACATCACAGGCACTAACGATAAACGAGATGCTCCTTAAAACTACGTATAAATGAAAGATTTTTCATTAAAGGTGGCACCTGTGATTCTGGAGAATTACTGTTAATACTTATCAAGTTAGCATATTTAGATAGTTATTTTGTGCCATATATACGTCCTGCTGTTACAGCCACTTTTCACCCTTATCTCCTTTTCAACTCCCTTCCCCAATCCTAATACACACTGTGTACCAACTCTGACGTTTCTTCAGGGCATACACAGAATGAACATTTAGTTGACTCTGTTGAGATATTAAGTGAATTTGACAAAAACTGTATTGGATTCGCCAACTCCACCTTTAATCAACTGTGATTATCCACTACAGTGGATAATGATTTACACACAGTCAGCTGAATGATAATACAAGCTATACAGTTTCTACTCATGGTTCAGTAGCTCCAAGAACCAAAAAATGTGAAACCTTTATGCCAAAGTTTTAACAATATTAATTTGTGGCTGAACATAAACTATACGAAGATGTTCTTATGTGAATATTTCTCAGATTTCCACACCTGGGATTCCCAGCAGTAGTAGGTAGAGTGAGGCAGCGTACAGGCCATTCACCCTCTGTTGCACGTTGGCCACTTTGGCTTTTCCCGCCTGGACAAAGACAGAGAGCACAGCCACCAGAGACCTGATCGACACCCCGTTGTCTCCCAGAATTGTCCAGATGCTCTGCAATGCAACACAGGAGACAGTCAGTGCTTACTACTACAACTACACAGCTAAAAACATACTTAACAAACTGATGTTTTGCTTCAGCTGTGGGCTGCAACAAACCATTGATTCCATTTTCGTTTACTTTCTTAATTAATGGATTAGTTGTTTGGTCTATGGAATGACATAAATTGGTGTAAAATTGCAATCAGTGTTTCCCAAAGACATGGACGGCATGCTTAAAATGTTTTGTTTTGACTTCTGGGTTGTGACATGTAGGGAGAGGACACACACGGGAAGGCTCCCGGTTCACTTTTTGTAACTCTCCCTTTTGGATAAATCTTCTGCACAACTTTTAACACAGTTTTAACTGCTGAAGTTAGTCTAACTACTTTCTCAAAGATGAGCACATCTAAACACGCGAAGTCAGTTAACATACCAACTCCAGCCACACGTGCTGCGGGTAAGCTAGCTTCGTTTGCTAACAACCCCCCGACAACAGCAGGAGATCCTGTGACACCCGAAAAGCCTGCAGCTGCGGTGGTGGCTATGGACCACCTGTCTGCCGAATTCACTAAACAGAGAACCACACTTAAGGAGGATGTTTCCACTCTGATTCAAGATGCCATTAAACCAATATAAGACTCACTGGACTCACTACAGACAAAAGTGACCTCATTCCAGAAACGTCTTGCCTCCGTCGAGTCTGTAGCAGGTGATAACTTTAAACGGCTAACAGTAGTGGAGTCCGCTATCAAGACGCTCCAGAGCCAGAACCAGTCGCTGCTGAACCGATGCGACGACCTCGAAAACCGCTCGCGGAGATCTAACCTCCGTATATTAAACATTCCCGAAGGAAGCGAGGATAGGAAAGACCCCGTAAAGTTCATGTCAGATGTTTTGATGGAAGCAATGGGCCCTGATGTTTTTTCTACACTGCCTGAACTGGAGAGAGCACATCATACCCCGACCTCCAGAGCCGGGCAGAGATCGACCCCCTGCACGTTCCTGGTCTGCTTCTCCAGATTCCAACAGAAGGAAGCTGCACTACGCTGGGCCAGGAATCATGAGCTCAAATACCAGGGTGCCACTATAAGGATCTACCAGGATGTCAGCGCAACACTCGCTAAAAAGAGAGCTGCGTTTAACCGCATCAAGCAAACCTTGTACCAGAAGAACATCAGATTCCACCAGCTCTACCCAGTCCGGCTGCGAGTGATGTGCGAAGACGACGTGTTCACCTTCGACTCACCCGATGAAGCCCAGAAGCTTTTTAACCGGAGGTTCGGTAAAGACACCTGAGATCGACGACTTGTAAGTTCACTTTGTCGGCATAACTCCCAACCTGCGGTCCGCGGACCCGAGGTATGGACATTCAGTGATCTTAATGCCGGACTAATCAATAGTATGCTTGAGGTTATATACGGCTTCATAGGAGTGTGTGTATCTGCCCACTTGTTTGACAGTTATTGTGCTGCTCAACCATCTCGTTTTTATTTCTAACTTGGTGTTAAGAGGTATTAATATAGCTTATCACAGAAACTGGGAGCCTTCCTAGGTAGAAGTGCTGAGAAAATGTGCTACCAGAAGTTATTTGAAATAGTGTTTAGCCTGCAGCTTGGCTCAAACAGAGTGACAAGTATAGGCTTAGTTCTAGTTTTGTTTTTGTTTTTGGACAGGGTTAGGGATAGGGACACCACCGTATTTTTGCAATGTATACTCGCCTTTATTCATATAAGAGAAGAAATGATCCAAACTGTGCACTCTAACACGATCATAGCATTACCTTCACTTTTTTTATTACTCCTTTTCTCATTTTATTTTATTTAGTTAAACATGGTGAATGGTATTGATGCAAAGATGGCTGCTATAAGATTCATTAGTTGGAATGTGAAGGGTTTAAATGGGCCTGTTAAAAGAGCCAGGATATTTAATCATCTTAAGTACTTAAAATGTGATGTTGCATTTCTCCAGGAAACTCACCTGCTAGTAAAAGATCAAGCCAGACTAAAAAAGGGATAGGTGGGGAATGTATTCCATTCCAATCTTAACTCTAAAACTCGTGGTACAGCCGTACTGGTTCATGAAAAATTTCAGTTTAATGCAACCACTGTTATTTCAGATCCACAAGGACGATTTGTGATAGTCCCTGGGCTCCTTTACCACAAGCCGGTTCTGGTAAATACTTATGCCCCGAATTGGGATGACGATAAATTTATTGGCAAAATTATATAATTAATTTCAGATTTGGATTCTCAACAATTGATATTTGGTGGAGACCTAAACTGTGTGATGAATCCAGCACTTGACTGCTCTAGTTCTAAACCTACAAATCTTTCCAAAAAAGCCAAGCTATTATTGCTTTTTATGGACCAGATAGGAAGTGCTGACCCCTGGCGTTTTTTTATTTCCACAGAGTAAATCCTTTTCTTTTTTTCCTAATGTACACCACTCATATTCTAGGACAGACTATTTTTTCATTGATCAGAACCTTCTCCCCTTTGTCAAAAAAGTTTAATATTCATCTATAACAGAGTCAGATCATACCCCTGTAGTTTTGAATCTTGCATTTCCTCTTTACCAATTAGAACACCCCTCCTGGAGATTAGACAGAAATCAACTCGCTGATGAGAGCTTTTGTGAAATGATTTCACAAAAATAGACGATTTTATAAATTCCAACCAAAAAGATTACATCTCCCCTTCTCTCCTCTGGGAAACACTAAAGGCTGCAATCAGGGGTGAGATTATATCGTATTCAGCTAAAATAAACAAAATGAACAGAATTAAGCATGAGGAGCTCATTAAAGACATATCTATGGTGGATGCTCGGTACTCTGAGCATCTTGTAGAGCTCAGGGGAGGGAGAACCTCCCCTGAGCTCTACAAAAGAAAGTTGGACCTCCAAACACAATATAATTTGCTATCAACTGAAAAAACAGAACATCTCCTATTATTAGCACACCAACTTAAATGCCGCTCAGCCTCTCAACAAATCCCACAAATACGGAAAGGTGATGGTGAACTAACTATTGACCCAGAAGAAATTAAAGAAACATTCACCACATATTATTCAAATCTGTATGCATCAGAGATGACAAATGATTGCTCTGACATGGAACATTTCTTCAATAACCTCCAGGCTCCTTCTATGACAACAGTTCATAGGACTGAAACTGAGCTTCCACTAAATCATACATAAATCTTAACTGCTATGAGGGCAATGCAGAACGGCAAGGCACCAGGCCCTGATGGGTATCCTATAGAATTCTATAAAAAGTTCTCTGATAAACTGTGAACAATTTTACTTGACATGTTTAATGACTCTTTGTCTCATGGGTCACTCCCACAGACATTGACTGAAGCATCAATTACCCTTCTGCTGAAACCAGGTTGTACCTTCCCATCTCTCTCCTAAACTGTGATGTGAAGATCTTGGCCAAAGCCCTTGCCCTATGCCTAGAAAGTACAATACACAACGTGATATCTGCTGACCAAACTGGTTTTATATCAGGCCGCCATTCATTTACAAACATTCGCCGGCTCCTAAATGTTATCCACTCTCCTGTGTCCAGTGCGGTACCAGAAGTGGTCATCGTGCTGGATGCAGAGAAAGCATTTGATAGGATAGAATGGGGTTATTTATTTGCTTGTTTAAAGAAATTTGGATATGGCCCTAATTTTATATCATGGATCAAACTTTTGTACACCTCACCCAAAGCCTCTGTAACCACGAATGGTAAGCGCTCACAATATTTCCAGATGTGAAGGGGCACCCGTCAGGGCTGTCCACTCAGTCCATTGCTGTTTGCCTTAGCCATAGAGCCCTTATCTTTAACACTTAAAGCGTCATCATCAATCACTGGGATTTATTTGGGGGGGGGGGGGGGGGGGGGGGGATTTGGTGTTCTTTCTGGGTACAAACTGAACTTTAGTAAAAGTGAATGTTATCCTGTTAATGATCTGGCTCTTCAAATACAGGATGGTACTCTACCATTCAAAATGTCTAGGAATGGCTTTAAATACCTGGGCATTAATATTACACAGGACATGCAAAATCTCTACCACGAAAACTTCTGTTTACTATTTGATAAAGTCAGATTAGACCTGAAGAAATGGAAACCACTTCATCTATCCTTAGCGGGGAAAGTGAACTGTATCAAAATGAATGTGCTCCCCAAGTTTCTTTACCTGTTTCAATGTATTCCTCTTTATCTTCCTAAATCTTTTTTTTCTTTAATCTATTGATAAGGCCTTAATCTCATTCATATGGGACGGGAAGAAACCTAGAACATGGTTAGAACTGTTAGAGACCCAAAGTCTCTAACAGTTTAGCTCTTCCAAATTTTTGTCATTATTATTGGGCCTCAAATGTCCAAAAAATTATGTATTGGCTCCATACTCCTGATGCAGACTGATGCCAACTTGAAGCTGCATCTTGCACCTCCAGCCTTCACCTCTCTCTATTACAATACACTACATTTAGTCTCTGGCAGAGACAAGGCATTCATAATTTTAAGGATATGTATATAAACTCTATTTTTGCAAGCTTTGATGAGTTATCGCACAAGTTTGGCCTTCCTCGGTCCAGCCTTTTCCGATATTTCCAAGTCCGTCACTTCCTTCAACATCATGATCCCAACTTTCCATACATAACATCACCTTCTGGTTTAGATGATCTGTTAAAATCCCCATTCAATTCAAAAAGACTTATCTCAAGGATTAGTGATTGTATAACCTCCTTAAGAAACACAACACTAGCAAAGATCAGAGCAGACTGGGAGAATGAGCTGGGGGAAGACTTGGAAGAGGACACTTGGGAGAGGGCTCTTTTAAGAGTTAACAACAGCACTTCCTGCATCAAATTAAGCATTATACAATTCAAGATTCTACATCGCATCCACTACTCCAAAGCAAGACTGGCTAAAATATATCCTAACACAGATGCAAGCTGTGATAGGTGTCAAAACTCTCCTGCTGATCTAACACATATGTTTTGGTCGTGTCCAGCCCTGGCTACCATCTTTAAAATGCTGTCAGAAGCATTGAATATAGATCTTCAACCCAACACAGCTATGACCATATTTGGTACCTCAGAGAGAAGACACACAACACTAAGGAAGAGTTACAAAAATGTAATTGCTTTTACGACACTGCTGGCACGTAGAAGAATATTATTACATTGGAAATCAAAAAATCCACCTAAAGTATCTTTGTGGTTTAGCGACCTGACACAATTCATACATTGCTTTTGTTTTATAGATTTGTGAGGATTTTTAAACTTAATTCTGTAAGTTATGGTTGTATTTGTTTAGGTTTTTTGTATATTGTACTTTTAAAGGATTGTGATCTTGTGTGTTTTGGTTGTTTTAAAAGCCCAACTAGGGACAGGAGTTGAGAATTAGCTGTAGCTAAAACTCTACATGCAACACATCGGATTCATGAACTGTATTGAAGCTATGTTAATTGCATTGTCCCTATTAAATGAAAACAATTAAATTAAAATTAGAGAAAATAAAATACACTCTCAGGGGTTCCAGGGACAAATTCTTCTCTGTCTGGGATCCAGTGTAAAAACATCTCAGTAAACTCAAAATTGTACCCACTTAATGACCACTTTGCGGTTATCTCGCATCTATATTTGTGTTTATGATTGAATCCATGTGAACCATGTCTGGTTTTGTGCACAGCTTCAGTCTTGGCGAGCCTAGGCATATGTTTTTTGTTTGTTTTCTTTTTTTCAGGTGGATGAATGTATATAAATGTATATATGTGTGTGTGTGTGTGTGTGTGTGTGTGTGTGTGTGTGTGTGTGTGTGTGTCTGTGTATGTACTGGGGCTGGGACTTTAACGCGTTAATTTCGATGAATTAATTACCGCGAAAATAACATGTTAAAAATAATAACGCTATTAATTGCACCCTCCTCAGTTCCCTCATTTCTGGCACACTGGTAACTCTGATGAACACTTCGGCCCAGTAGGTGGCGGTAATGAACCTGAAGTCTGTTTGTAGCCATGAAGAAGAAGCACAAGAAGTACTGAGTGAAGTCAGGCACTGGTGAACAGTGAAGGAAGACCAGACTGAGCTCGTTGGGCAGAAATTTTCCTTTTAAAAATCTTCCTGATGGCAGCTTGGATAAAAGCCTGGTTGTGTGCAAATTGTAAAACAAAGAGTTTTCTGATCACTGTGTCATTTCAAGCCGACGGTATCACCTCAATGTAAAACATGTTGCTGTTAGCACCAGAGCTAACGTTAGCTACGAGTCATGCTAACAGCTATCGGTGTAGCCATCCCATAATAGACCACTTTTCTAGACAGTGCTTCAGTTTACAGAAAGTCTTAAAATGTTGAATAAAATTGCTATAATTGCACTTGCATTTGCAGTAATCTGTGAATGTAGCAGACAGATGAAAAATGCAGATAAATAGAAATGAAACATTTTTGTGGTTTAAGTTTTTACCCCGTTGAGGCTCTGCCTCCTTGGAGGAGGAATAACCTAAACAACAAAAATATCTCTTTTAATTACTTAATTATAAAATTTTTGTTTATAAAAAAAATTACATAAGTAAAAATTGATATTCCTATAAAAAAGAACCATCAAAATTCCACCATATATCAGACCCAGAAAAGATGAAAACAGAATGAATCTCTGGATTTTCAACTTTCTGAAGCTCCTTGAACTACTTATGTTGATTTTACGTGCCATACAGTGGAAAAAAAACAACTAAATTCAGGATGTAAGTCATCAAAATCACTTTTTTCTGTATGTCCCATTTTCCTTTTTTAAAATAAATTTTAAATTATAAACACGTATATGTCTATTCATTGATTCAACTGTCAACCACAATATATTTGAATTGAAAAACTTCACTTATTGTGTCAAATATTGCTTTTTGACAAAAATGCAATTAAATTGTGATTAATTAATTACAAAGCCTGCAATTAATTAGATTAATTTTTTTATCGCGTCCCGCCATTAGTATGTACATATATATTTATCTATTTATTTTATTCATTTATCTAGTTTCATCTTGTTCAACCATACATTCTTTATGGATTGGTGTCCACCATGTTCTTGGGGGTGGGAAAAAAAAAAGTTAAAATATAAACATGAGCATTGTGATCCCTCTGTATGTGTATCTATGTATCATATTGTTGATGCTCAATAAAAAGAAAATGAAAAAAAAAGTTTTATTTTGCCCACACCCCAAAGATATCCCACAGGGGAGGCAAGAATTCAGAACTCTTTCAAATTGAAAAAGCTGTAATCATAGAATTTAGACTTTTTTTTGCTTAAAATTTCTTGAATTATTAAAAAAAATAGTTAAGGATCCTTTAAATAGTTGAAACTGATTAATCATTGTACCTCCATTCAGCTTGTAAACCAAACAGACTGATTGTTTCCCTTCCAGGAAGTCACTAGATCCAGTAAACAATTATTCTGTAAAAATATTTCATTCATATTATTTGTTTCCAACTGCTATGGATGATGTAAAGAAACCAGTTTACAGATACTCTTAGGCAGAGCAAGAAGAGGAATTCTATTAAAATGTCCCATCACCCCCTCCATACCCACCACCAAGCTATCAGCTTCGCCTTTCTTTTGGATTTTCTTCATGTTGAGAGGCGGGACCTGGTGCCTGCGCAACAACTTCTGTCCCAAAAACATTGGCTAGGCCTCAGCAGTGTGTCATGACCTTCACCAGTTGTTTATCTGTCTCACTGGGTGACCAAGGCAATACAATCTATTCATATCTGTATCATATCTATAGGTATAGTTAGGAGGACTGTTTGTTACGAGGGCTTAAGATCCATTTCCACATTCAAACCTGAATATATTAGGAAATCATATCTCTGTGTTGGATCGTTCAATATCTTTGTTTCCTTTTAAGAGACTGGTGTGGTCAAAAACAAATTAAACAAATCAGTTTTACCTGTGAAGCTCCATTGCTGCTTGTAGACTGTTGCTGGTCGGGAACATGGGTCAGTAAACAGTGGTACAGAGTTCTGAAGGCTTTGTCTCCACTGGCTGCAAGTTCTTCCTCTATGGTGTCATCTAGTGGTTTCCCTTCTGTGAACTCTAAGTCCCACACTGCGTCCACCCACGCTGGAAAACAAAACATGAATAACATTGCCTTAAGAAATGCAACACCAAAGACAGTATTTTGGAACTTTGAGTACACCATTTTCTACTGGAAATCAAAAGTTGGGAAAAGTTTAAGGGGGAAAATTTTGATTCCTAATTGCTTGGATATTGCAAAGGGTATGGCTACTAACACTTAAAAACAAACATGCTGGGCACTCTGCTGATATTATTTGTGGAAATGTTGTTTCAATACATCTCGCAATTTTCTTCTGGGACGGGCTCATGAATCTTAACTGATGATGTAACACATGATGGCAGCAGCAAAATGAATTTTGAAACATTTTGTCTACCGATTTAAAGAAAGATGCAACCAAACTGACTGGGAGATCCTTCATTGTGCAGCAACATAATGACCCAAAACAACAAAGGAGTTCATCAAGGGGAAGAAGTGGAAGGTTTTAGACTGGCCAAATCAATCTCAAGACTAAAACCCTATAGAGCTACATTTTACCTGCTAAAGAGGAGACTGAAGGGAGTAATCAACCAAAACAAACAACTGAAAGAGGCTGTGGTGGAAGCCTAGAAAAGCATCACAAAAGACGAATGCAGAGGTTTAATTATGTCAGTGGGTCCCAGGCTTGATGCAGTTATTGCAACTAAATACTAAGTGTTATCAATAAGGCTTTGATCATTTTAATCTATTTTAAGCCTATCTGTTCTAATACTTTTACTCACCTAAAAATTTGGTCTTCCGTTACAAATAATGCTATCTTTTATGTTGTGTAGATATAGATATGGATGCAAATATCTGTAAATAAAAGCTGAAATGTTGATCTCTTGCCTCATATTCATCGTTTGATGTCAAACCCAAATGTTTTCAGTTTACAGCAAAAATAAAGGAATTAGCCTTGCTGTTTCAGTACTTTTGGAGGGGAGTGTATCTGTGAACAGCTGTAGCAATGCGACACATACTATGCAGTCTGTGTACTGTAGTTGCACAGCTTCATTTACAGCTCAACATGTTTGTAGATACAACATTTTCTGTATCACTAATACAGAAAAGCCAGGATGCGCTTTTGGTTAGAGGGAAACGCTTCTTACATGCAATTTATTCGAAACTCTTAACAAAACCTGATGGTTCAAAGCAAGTTAAAAGAGAGAAACCTTTGTGACACTGAAAACTCCGACTTTAGGCTGAAAATACGTAGCTAAACCGCTTCTGTCGCCTCGTAATGCAGCCATCAGGACGGATAACCCGGGAAACAACAACGTTAGCAGATGCTACAAACAGACAGGGCAGCGGAAAATGTCCGACTTTTTTCAGTCCCCGGTTTTCAAAATGTTAGAAGACGGTGGTGTAAAACATACACAGAACTTTCGGTCCTACCTTCTGCAATTTTGTCTAACTTAAGGAACTGTAGCGCAGATATCAAGTCCATCTCGACTGTTTTGAATCAGCCCGCCCGAAACTGAAGACTTTGACACATGCGCAGTCATGTGCGCAGTGTACATTTCTTCTTCGTTACTTCCTTGTTCCGGTTAAGTCTTTGAGGTGCCATTAGCGCCATCTGTATTCTGGATGACCTGTTATGTAGGAAGGCAGTTAGAATTTAAATGATTGATTTAAATAAATGAATGAATAAATACATAAAAAATAGTGTCGATAACATTTCTCAAGGATTCAGAAAGAAAGCGAGTTTGATATTAAATGTTTCAAAAAGAAGAGGAGATTTTCTCAAAAATCCGGACTTATAATGTAATGATAGCATATTAACTTGCATACATTTGTCCGTGTTGTGAGTTTTTGTATTCAAATATGAGCTTTACAAAACTTTTTAACAGTTTTAAAATGCACTTTTGCTTTTAGAGAAAACATTCTAATTGCCATCTGATTTTTTTTTTTTTTTTTGGGGGGGGGGGGGGGGGGGGGAATCTATTTCAAGGTTCTTTTTGTGACCCATAACCTGTCACTTCCCAAAATCTGTAGGAGAAATTGTGGGGCAATAAGATGGTTTGTCTGCTATGCTTTTCCACTGTATCTTACACATGGTACTGGACCCAAAACAGCAGCTACAGTTCAATGGGTTTACTGGATGAGTTCAGATAATGAAAAAAAAAGTCTGTTTGAGTGCTCCTGTAACTGATTTTTTTTGTCTTTTTGTTCATGGGGAAACTCAGAGAGGATGCTCTAATTCCTAATGATCACATATGGATATATGGAAGTGTCAAGAGAGTCGCAATCAAGAGGGTACAGCTGCAGAATTGGGCTCAGGGAACCCTATTCTGTATAAAATATTGTTATTTATTTTATTTTTTTTTACAAACATATACATCCCGAAAATATAACTACAAGGAGAAAAAAAGAAAAGAAATATAGAGTATGCCAAAAAAGAAAAAAGAAACACTCCTTTCCAACAAACAGATAGCAATTCCAGTCCATTGCTGGTTTGTGAACCTTCTGCCAAAACAGGGCTTTTACCTTTTTAGCAGTTAGAATACTGAGGTCCATAAATCTTTGCTTGTTTTTCTTTTAATTGTGTCCTTTTGGATACACATTAAGTAGAAGCAGTTTAGGATCCAATGGAATTCTTTTTGAAATAATCCTTTCACAGGTAGCTCTTACCTCTTCCCAAAATGTTTTAATGCTTCGGCATTGCCAGACACAGTGAAACAGTGCAAGTTGACCTATGTGCATTTAGTGCATATGTTTGGTATATTTTTATTGAACTGATTTAGCTTTGCACGAGTATCATATGTTTGCATCAGCCAGTTATAATGACTTAGTCTGAGCCATGCGTTTATTGTCTGAGTATGAGATGCAGCACAGGCTGATTTCAGTTCCTCTGCTGAAATTTCAGTTTCCAGATCCTCCTTCCAAGCACGCAACTTATGTGAGCTCTCAGATGAGCAAGATGTGAGCATATTTTAAATCTGCCCTTTGTTATCAATGCTTCAATGAGTGATTGTTGGAGTTTAATAAATATATTGTTCTGATTTACTTTTACAAAGCTTCTAAGTTGTAGGAATTTTAAAAAGTGTCCAGATTAAACTTCTTCTTCAGTTGTTCAAAAGACATCATAATATCAGAATTTGCTTTTTGAGTCCTCTAGAGGCCCAGATTTTAAATGTAGCATCAGCTCTTATCCCATATTGGGCTGTATTGTGATAGGGAATTTGGTTCTTTTAGATATTTTTCTTGCATCACACCAGATTTGAATAAAATGTCTAACTATTGGCTTGCTGGTCTGTCTATAGTTTTTTCAAAGTGCAGATAGATGGGAAGAGGGAATCTTGGACACAGAGCTTCCATTTCTGTCAAATAAGGAGTATCCTTGGTTGTAGCAGGGTTTCCTGCTTTATCACCTCAAAAAATGGTTGTTTGAGTCTAGAGAGATTTGCAGCTGCTCTGGAGGCTGCTAGCTTGTCATACTTCACTCTCAAAATTAGTAGTTCTTTTTCTATTTTAGGTTCAAGTTTATGACAAACCTTTTCTTGCAGGATTCAAATTTTATCCTCCAAATATTGTCTTTTTTGTTGTGCCTTTTTAGAGTTACAGATAGAGTGTAGGATTGGATCAGGCAGGCAATTTAAATGTCCTGCTACTGCATGTTGCCCTGGATGTGTTTAGAGAGTAAGAAACAGTTTTGTTATTTAAAAAAAAAAAAAAAAAAGCCTGGATCATCTATATTAGGACTGTACACATTTACAAAGTTCAGATTTTCTGACAAGAGTAAACCTTGGATAATAAGTTATTTGCCCATCTTATTCTTGATTAGCTACATTTATTATTACTTGAAATGAGAGTATGAGATTCATGAATAAGTATCATAACCTCTCTGACCTGTGATGTCAAAGAAGCTGTGAATACTTCTATTAGCTCTTAGCTTGACTGTCATGTTCATGTTGTGGGAAGATCTTAAAACAAGGAAAGAGTGATAGAGGTGCGCTATATATTTTCAAATTCTGACAGGTTTTTTGTTTTTTCTTGCATTTTCTAATTTGCTACTTTCTGGCTCTGAAAGGGAATGCCTCAAACAGATGAGTTTTCATAAGGTATTGTTTAGTAACTTCCAAGGACAATCAAATCAAAATTATTAAACAAACTTTTAACATAGGAAAAGGTGGAGGGAAAAGGGCAGAGGTACTGTTCTGATCTGTCAGCTGAGTACGTCCATCTCTTTCTCCATGGCCTCCACATTATTCTCCAGGGTGTATGTGGCCCATTTGTTGAGCCTGCTGTACAGAGGAAGCCCATTCTTCTCCCTGTAGAGGTAGACCCCTGTAACTCTGTTCCAGTTGGTGCTGCAGATTGGACTAGCAGTCTGATAGTCAGCCAGCTGCTCCTTGTCTTCTTTCTCCAGTGCCACAAATCCAAAGAAGCTCTTAACGTTCTCTGCAGCCAGGAGGCGGGCGTGGACTGAAGCAGTGCGTTCAAACAGTGACTTCTCATTAGAGCGATACTGGGACCAGTAGTCCTCCTGCCGGTAGCCAAGTGGAGAGGAGCAGCCTTTCATACAGAGCATTAGGAACACAGTCAAAGACAGTCCTGCCACCAGCAGCCAGCCTATAATCTGAAAACAAAAAACAGTCACATTAACAAGTTGTGCCACTGCAAAGGCACGGGATCAATCACACTTGGGTTTGGTGTTCACAAATTAATATCTTTGTCTGTTCCACCTGATATTTATGGCAATAAATAATCTTTCAGCCATTATCATGCTGCTCATTTCCTTCCCAGTCCACTTACCAGTTAAACTCAGGTAAATATTCCTTGTACCAGTAACAATATAAAAAGGGAAATAAAACTTATACTATACCAATTTAACTTTTTCATGTAGAGAAATCCCATGCATGCACAGGGAGAACATGCAAACTCTATGCAGAAAGATCTCCAGGCCGGGACACAAACCAGGGATCTTCTAGCTGCAAGGCAACAGTGCTAACCACCGAGCAGCCCTGTAACCGGATGTCCATCCATTATCTATACACCGCTTAATCCTCATTAGGGTCATGGGGAGGCTGGAGTCTCTCTCAGCTGACTTAGAGCGCATGCATGAAACACCCTGGACAGGTTGCCAGTCTGTCACAGGACTACATATACAGACAAACAATCACGCTCGCATTCACACCCAATTTAGAATAATCAATTAACCTCAGTATATTTTTGGACTGTGGGAGGAAGCTGGAGTACCTGGAGAAAACTCACGCATACATAGGGAGAACATGCAAACTCAATGCAGAAAGAAGGCCGGGACGTGAACCAGAGATCTTCTAGCTGCAAGGTGAAAGTGCTAACCATTATGCAGCTGTAATCAGATGTGTACTTCAAAAATGTATGTAAATTAGGAATAATATTTTTTTTTGTCTCATAAAAATCAGTTAAACAAACCCAGTGCGATTTAGCCAGTAAGGTCCCGACCTCAACGACTTCTAAGAAGTCAGTGGTGGGAAAAAACAAAATAAAAAGTAAAAAAATTAAGTATTACCTGAGATTCATATTTCAGCCGACGCTCAATTTCAGCCCAGAAGCGTTGCAGCTCTGGTGGAACACTTCCTTCACATGGGAGTTTTGCCATGACCTCTGACCCCTGACCTGAGGGGAAACTCTGCAGGGTACTGGCATTAACAAACTCACTGAGGGCACATGTGTATGCTTGACCCTGCAGCAAAGAGATAACCACCCACGTTAGAGGAGCCACCACAGCTCGACCAATGATGGTTCCCACCAGTGCAAAGGCGGCAGCTGCTGACAACTTCCGGCACCTTCTAAGCCGACACTCGGACACCAAGTCCCAGGTACTCTTGTTCATCATTATCCCTACAAGGAAAAATGCCAGTGCTGGAACACCGATGGCAGCCAGGCCGTAGCAATAGTTCCTACCAGAGGAACACGGACAGTGAAAGGCAAAAACATTGTATGCAGTCTGGCCGGCCACAGTGCCCAGAGCAATGAGACCATTGAAGATCATAACATCTTTACTCTTGAAGAACAGGGACACAAACTTAAAGTTTTCTGTGACGAGTGCAGCAGCAGCCATGTTCAGAAAATGGATCTTTATTGAGATTACACTGAAGAGCTGTGAGTTTTCAAGCAATGTGAGGCTGCAGACAGAGAGAGAGAGAGAGAGATTTAATTAGTTTGTTAGGTGTCACTCTTCAGGCAAGTTCATGGTATTAAACAAAGATAAAGAAGCCAGACACAAAAAGAGGTCCAAAGCACTGAAACCAAGACTTAAAAACAAGCCAAAAAAAAAGTCATATCAAACAGTCATGAAAACTCACACTATGGCAGGATCCTGAGGCAGGGCATGTGACTTAGCTTCTATAATCCAATAAAAGCATCCAGTGCAGAGACATCTCAGGAAGAAGCTGAGAACTTCTTCACAAACAGTAAAATCTCAACACGCAAGATTGAACATAGATGGTCCTCTTTTTCGCGTGCAGCGTTGAGTCTGTGTTAGCAGTCTGAGTGCCAGTGATGACTCACAGTCAGGAAGTGCCCTCAGCAGTGGGAAAAAAAAAAAAAAAAAAAGAATCTGAGGTCTCTAAGTGAAACCATGTGTTGCTCACTAAAAAACATGGGGACAAAACAGAGG